>NW_027602061.1:25286-52155 GCF_053455715.1 Rhinoraja longicauda | reverse complement strand
CTACCCCTCCCTCTCTCCCCTCCCTCTCCCCTCCCTCTCTCTCTCCCTCACCTCCCTCCTCCTCTCTCCTCTCCTCTCCTCTCTCCTATCCCTCTCTCAGGATGGGCCGCAGAGCCACCTGCCTCCTCTCTCTAGTTCTCTCCATCCTGTTTGGGATCGCGGTCTCCGTTGCTCCAAACGTCACCGTCTTCACGTTGGCGCGGTTTGGTGACGGCGCTGCCATCGCCGGCCTGCTGCTCTCCCTCTACCTCATCAGTGAGTACATGCGAGGGACGGAGGAGGGAGGGAAGGGGTGGAGAGAGGGGGTGTAGGGAGGGAGGTATGGAGGAAGGGTCATTGGTGGGAGGGAGTGAGGGAGGGTTTCAAGGTTCAGGGGTTGGGGGTCAGGGTTCAAGGTTCAGGGACCAGGGGTCATGGTTCAGGGATCGGGGTTCAAGGTTCCGGGGTCGGGGTTCAGGGCCCGGGGTTCAGGGATCAGGTTTAGGGTTCAAGGTTCAGGGATCGGGGTTCAAGGTTCAGGGATTGGGGTTCAGGAATCGGGGTTCAAGGGTCAGGGGCCGGGGTTAAGGGATCGGATTCAGGGTCGGGGTTCAGGGTTCAAGGGCCAGGGTTCAGGATCGGTTCAGGGGCCTGGTTCAGGGGTCGGGGTTCAGGGGTCCGTGCCCGGGGTTCAGGGGTCATGGTTCAGGGGCCGGGGTTCAGGGATCGGTTCAGGGGTCGGGTTCAAGGGTCAGGGGACGGGGTTCAAGGGTCAGTGCCCGGGGTTCAGGGGTCAGGGTTCAGGGACCGGTTCAGGGGGTCAGGGTGGGGTTCAGGGTGGGGGTGCAGTGCTGACGTGCCGTGTGCCGCAGGGCTGGAGCTGTGCGGGCCGTGCCAGCGGTTGCCGATGGCGGTGGTAGCGGGGGTGTGTGGGTGCGGGGGGCAGCTGGCGGTGCTCGGTCCTGGCCGTCGTCTGCCGGCAATGGCGGCTCCTGCAGGGGGTCATCACCGCCCCCCTCGGCCTCTTCCTGCTGTACTGGTGAGTGACCCCTCACCCCCGCCCCCCCCACCCCGCGACCCCTCACCCCCACCGCTGACCCTTCACACTTCACCCCTCGGCCGATCCCTGACCCTACATTCCTGCCGCTGACCTCTGACCCTCCAACCCTGCTGATGACCTTCTAACCCCTCCCTACCCGGCGACGACCCCTGACCCCCTGGTAGTGACCCCACGGCAATGATCTGCAAAACACAGCGTTTGACCTCTGAACCCCTGTGATCTGCTGACCCCGACAACGATCCCCTGACCTCCCCCGGGTGGCGACCCCTGACCGCACGGGCGCCGAACTCTGACCCCCAGGTGGCACCCCCTGACCCCCAGTTGGCGACCCCTGATCCCCCGGGCGCCGACCCCTGGCCCCCAGGTGGCAACCCCTGACCCCCCAGCGGCGACCCCTAACCCTTGGTGCTGACCCCAGGCGCCGGGCCCTGACCCCCAGGCGGCGACCCCTGACCCCCGGGGCGGCGACCCCGACCCCTCTCTCCCCCCCAGCTGCCCGCGGCTGCTGCCCGAGTCGCCCCGTTGGCTCCTGGCGGTCGGACGGGTCACTGAGGCCAAGACAGTGCTGGGGGCGATCCTGGAGAACGGCCGGAGAGACCGGGACCACGACCGGGAACCGCTAGAGGAGGAAGAGGCCATCACTGGTGAGGGCAGACGTGAACGTGACAGGGGGGGAGAGAGGGGGAGAGAGAGAGAGGGGGGAGAGAGAGAGAGAGAGGGGGGGAGAGAGAGAGAGAGGGGGGAGAGAGAGAGAGAGAGAGAGGGGGGAGAGAGAGAGAGGGTCAGGGAGAGAGAGAGAGGGGGGAGGGAGACCGGGACCACGACCGGGAACCGCTAGAGGAGGAAGAGGCCATCACTGGTGAGGGCAGACGTGAACGTGACAGGGGGGGAGAGAGGGGGGAGGGAGAGAGAGAGAGAGAGAGGGGGGAGGGAGACCGGGAACCGCTAGAGGAGGAAGAGGCCATCACTGGTGAGGGCAGACGTGAACGTGACAGGGGGGGAGAGAGGGGGAGAGAGAGAGAGGGGGGGAGAGAGAGAGAGAGAGGGGGGGGAGAGAGAGAGAGAGTAGGCACTAACACGACCGTGTGCGTTGTTCCCGATCAGGGACATGGGGACGGGGAATGTTTGACCCCAGCTATTTACGATATACATTAATGACTTAGACGAAGGGATTAAAAGTACCATTAGCAAATTTGCAGATGATACTAAGCTGGGGGGTAGTGTGAATTGTGAGGAAGATGCAATAAGGCTGCAGGGTGACTTGGACAGGTTGTGTGAGTGGGCAGATACATGGCAGATGCAGTTTAATGTAGATAAGTGTGAGGTTATTCACTTTGGAAGTAAGAATAGAAAGGCAGATTATTATCTGAATGGTGTCAAGTTAGGAGGAGGGGGAGTTCAACGAGATCTGGGTGTCCTAGTGCATCAGTCAATGAAAGGAAGCATGCAGGTACAGCAGGCAGTGAAGAAAGCCAATGGAATGTTGGCCTTCGTAACAAGAGGAGTTGAGTATAGGAGCAAAGAGGTCCTTCTGCAGTTGTACCGGGCCCTGGTGAGACCGCACCTGGAGTACTGTGTGCAGTTTTGGTCTCCAAATTTGAGGAAGGATATTCTTGCTATGGAGGGCGTGCAGCGTAGGTTCACTAGGTTAATCCCCGGAATGGCGGGACTGTCGTATGTTGAAAGGCTGGAGCGATTGGGCTTGTATACACTGGAATTTAGAAGGATGAGGGGGGCTCTTATCGAAACATATAAGATTATTAAGGGGTTGGACACGTTAGAGGCAGGAAACATGTTCCCAATGTTGGGGGAGTCCAGAACCAGGGGCCACAGTTTAAGAATAAAGGGTAGGCCATTTAGAACGGATATGAGGAAGAACTTTTTCAGTCAGAGAGTTGTGAAGGTGTGGAATTCTCTGCCTCAGAAGGCAGTGGAGGCCAATTCTCTGAATGCATTCAATAGAGAGCTAGATAGAGCTCTTAAGGATAGCGGAGTGAGGGGGGTATGGGGAGAAGGCAGGAATGGGGTACTGATTGAGAGTGATCAGCCATGATCGCATTGAATGGCGGTGCTGGCTCGAAGGGCTGAATGGCCTCCTGCACCTATTGTCTATTGACCTAAACACTGCGGATCCTTCCCCCCTCCCTCCCCCCCTCCCTCCCTCCCTCCCTCCCTCCCTCCCTCCCTCCCTCCCCTCCCTCCCTCCCTCCCTCCCTCCCCTCCCTCCCTCCCTCCCTCCCTTCCTCCATTCCTCCCTCCCTCACTCCCTCCCCGATCTGACAGAACTGGATTGCTATTACCCCGGGACTCACGACGGTGATCAGCGGGCCATCTGCAAACTCCTGAAATGCCGCAACATCTGGAAGAATATCCTGATCCTCGGCTTCACCGCGTGAGTCGCCCCAAATACCCCTCCTTCCCCCCATTGTAAGTGGGGTAACGTGACTGTTTACATAGCACTCCCCCATTGTAAGTGGGGTAACGTGACTGTTTACATAGCACTCCCCCATTGTAAGTGGGGTAACGTGACTGTTTACATAGCACTCCCCCCATTGTAAGTGGGGTAACGTGACTGTTTACATAGCACTCCCCCATTGTAAGTGGGGTAACGTGACTGTTTACATAGCACTCCCCCCATTGTAGGTGATGCTTAGCGTGACTGTTTACATAGCACTCCCCCATTGTAAGTGGGGTAACGTGACTGTTTACATAGCACTCCCCCATTGTAAGTGGGGTAACGTGACTGTTTACATAGCATTCCCCCATTGTAAGTGGGGTAACGTGACTGTTTACATAACACTCCCCCATTGTAAGTGGGGTAACGTGACTTTTTACATAGCACTCCCCCCAATGCAGTTGATGCTTAGCGTGACTGTTTACATAGCACTCCCTCCATTGTAAGTGATGCTTAGCGTGACTGTTTACATAGCACTCCCCCATTGTAAGTGGGGTAACGTGACTGTTTACATAGCACTCCCCCATTGTAAGTGGGGTAACGTGACCGTTTACATAGCACTCCCCCCATTGTAGGTGATGCTTAGCGTGACTGTTTACATTGCACTCCCCCCATTGTAAGTGATGCTTAGCGTGGCTGTTTACATAGCACTCACCCATTGTAAGTGAGGCAACGTGACTGTTTACATAGCACTCCCCCATTGTAAGTGGGATAGCGTGACTGTTTACAGAGCACTCCCCCATTGTAAGTGGGGTAACGTGACTGTTTACATAACACTCCCTAATGTAAGTGGGGTAACGTGACTGTTTACATAGCACTCCCCCATTGTAAGTGGGGTAACGTGACTGTTTACATAGCACTCCCCCCCATTGTAAGTGATGCTTAGCGTGACTGTTTACATAGCACTCACCCATTGTAAGTGGGGTAACGTGACTGTTTACATAGCACTCCCCCATTGTAAGTGGGGTAGCGTGACTGTTTACATAGCACTCCCCCATTGCAAGTGGGGTAACGTGACTGTTTACATAACACTCCCCATTGTAAGTGTGGTAACGTGACTGTTTACACAGCACTCCCCCATTATAAGTGGGGTAACGTGACTGTTTACATAGCACTCCCCCATTGTAAGTGGGGTAACGTGACTGTTTACATAGCATTCCCCCATTGTAAGTGGGGTAATGTGACTGTTTACATAGCACTCCCCCATTGTAAGTGGGGTAATGTGACTGTTTACATAGCACTCCCCCATTGTAAGTGGGATAACGTGACTGTTTACATAGCACTCCCCCATTGTAAGTGGGATAACGTGACTGTTTACATAGCACTCCCCCATTGTAAGTGGGGTAACTTGACTGTTTACATAGCACTCCCTCATTGTAAGTGGGGTAACGTAACTGTTTACATAGCATTCCCCCATTGTAAGTGGGGTAACGTGACTGTTTACATAGCACTCCCCCATTGTAAGTGGGGCAACGTGACTGTTTACATAGCACTCCCCCCCAATGCAGGTGATGCTTAGCATGACTGTTTACATAGCACTCCCTCCATTGTAAGTGATGCTTAGCGTGACTGTTTACATAGCACTCCCCCATTGTAAGTGGGGTAACGTGACTGTTTACATAGCACTCCCCCATTGTAAGTGGGGTAACGTGACTGTTTACATAGCACTCCCCCATTGTAGGTGATGCTTAGCGTGACTGTTTACATTGCACTCCCCCCATTGTAAGTGATGCTTAGCGTGACTGTTTACATAGCACTCCCCCATTGTAAGTGGGGTAACGTGACTGTTTACATAACACTCCCTATTGTAAGTGGGGTAACGTGACTGTTTACATAGCACTCCCCCATTGTAAGTGGGGTAACGTGACTGTTTACATAGCACTACCCCATTGTAAGTGATGCTTAGCGTGACTGTTTACATAGCACTCACCCATTGTAAGTGGGGTAACGTGACTGTTTACATAGCACTCCCCCATTGTAAGTGGGGTAGCGTGACTGTTTACATAGCACTCCCCCATTGCAAGTGGGGTAACGTGACTGTTTACATAACACTCCCCATTGTAAGTGGGGTAAGGTGACTGTTTACATAGCACTCCCCCATTATAAGTGGGGTAACGTGACTGTTTACATAGCACTCCCCCATTGTAAGTGGGGTAACGTGACTGTTTACATAGCATTCCCCCATTGTAAGTGGGGTAATGTGACTGTTTACATAGCACTCCCCCATTGTAAGTGGGGTAATGTGACTGTTTACATAGCACTCCCCCATTGTAAGTGGGATAACGTGACTGTTTACATAGCACTCCCCCATTGTAAGTGGGATAACGTGACTGTTTACATAGCACTCCCCCATTGTAAGTGGGGTAACTTGACTGTTTACATAGCACTCCCCCATTGTAAGTGGGGTAACGTAACTGTTTACATAGCACTCCCCCATTGTCAGTGGGGTAACGTGACTGTTTACATAGCACTCCCCCATTGTAAGTGGGGTAACGTGACTGTTTACATAGCACTCCCCCCATTGTAGGTGATGCTTAGCGTGACTGTTTACATTGCACTCCCCCCATTGTAAGTGATGCTTAGCGTGACTGTTTACATAGCACTCCCCCATTGTAAGTGAGGCAACGTGACTGTTTACATAGCACTCCCCTATTGGAAGTGGGATAGCGTGACTGTTTACAGAGCACTCCCCCATTGTAAGTGGGGTAACGTGACTGTTTACATAACACTCCCTATTGTAAGTCGGGTAACGTGACTGTTTACTTAGCACTCCCCCATTGTAAGTGGGGTAGCTTGACTGTTTACATAGCACGCCCCCCATTGTAGGTGATGCTTAGCGTGACTGCCTAGCGTGACTGCCTACATAGCACTCCCCCATTGTAAGTGGGGTAATGTGACTGTTTACATAGCATTCCCCCATTGTAAGTGGGGTAACGTGACTGTTTACATAGCACTCCCCCATTGTAAGTGGGGTAACGTGACTGTTTACATAGCACTCCCCCCAATGCAGGTGATGCTTAGCATGACTGTTTACATAGCACTCCCCCCATTGTAAATGATACTTAGCGTGACTGTTTACATAGCACTCCCCCATTGTAAGTGGGGTAACGTGACTGTTTGCATAGCACTCCCCATTGTAATTGGGGTAACGTGACTGTTTACATCGCACTCCCCCATTGTAAGTGGGGTAACGTGACTGTTTACATAGCACTCCCCCATTGTAAGTGGGGTAGCGTGACTGTTTACATAGCACTCCCCCATTATAAGTGGGGTAACGTGACTGTTTACTTAGCACTCCCCCATTGTAAGTGGGGTAACGTGACTGTTTACATAGCACTCCCCCATTGTAAGTGGGGTAACGTGACTGTTTACATAGCACTCCCCGATTGTAAGTGGGGTAACGTGACTGTTTACATAGCACCCCCCCATTGTAAGTGGGGTAACGTGACTGTTTACATCGCACTCCCCCATTGTAAGTGGGGTAGCTTGACTGTTTACATAGCACTCCCCCCAATGCAGGTGATGCTTAGCGTGACTGTTTACATAGCACTCCCCCCATTGTAAATGATACTTAGCGTGACTGTTTACATAGCACTCCCCCCATTGTAAATGATACTTAGCGTGACTGTTTACATAGCACTCCCCCCATTGTAAATGATACTTAGCGTGACTGTTTACATAGCACTCCCCCATTGTAAGTGGGGTAACGTGACTGTTTGCATAGCACTCCCCCATTGTAAGTGGGGTAACATGACTGTTTACATAGCACTCCCCCCAATGCAGGTGATGCTTAGCGTGACTGTTTACATAGCACTCCCCCCATTGTAAATGATACTTAGCGTGACTGTTTACATAGCACTCCCCCATTGTAAGTGGGGTAACGTGACTGTTTGCATAGCGCTCCCCATTGTAATTGGGGTAACGTGGCTGTTTACATAGCACTCCCCCATTGTAAGTGGGGTAACATGACTGTTTACATAGCACTCCCCCATTGTAAGTGGGGTAACGTGACTGTTTACATAGCACTTCCCCATTGTAAGTGGGGTAACGTGACTGTTTACATCGCACTCCCCCATTGTAAGTGGGGTAACGTGACTGTTTACATAGCACCCCCCCATTGTAAGTGGAGTAACGGGACTGTTTACATTGCACTCCCCCATTGTAAGTGGGGTTGCATGACTGTTTACATAGCACGCCCCCATTGGAGGTGATGCCTAGCGTGACTGCTTACATAGCACTCCCCCATTGTAAGTGGGGTAACGTGACTGTCTACATAGCATTCCCCCATTGTAAGTGGGGTAACGTGACTGTTTACATAGCACTCCCCCATTGTAAGTGGGGTAACGTGACTGTTTACATAGCACTCCCCCCAAAGGAGTTGATGCTTAGCGTGACTGTTTACATAGCACTCCCCCCATTGTAGGTGATGCTTAGCGTGACTGTTTACATAGCACTCCCCCCATTGTAGGTGATGCTTAGCGTGACTGTTTACATAGCACTCCCCCATTGTAAGTGGGGTAGCGTGACTGTTTACATAGCACTCCCCCATTATAAGTGGGGTAACGTGACTGTTTACTTAGCACTCCCCCATTGTAAGTGGGGTAACGTGACTGTTTACATAGCACTCCCCCATTGTAAGTGGGGTAACGTGACTGTTTACATAGCACTCCCCGATTGTAAGTGGGGTAACGTGACTGTTTACATAGCACCCCCCCATTGTAAGTGGGGTAACGTGACTGTTTACATCGCACTCCCCCATTGTAAGTGGGGTAGCTTGACTGTTTACATAGCACTCCCCCCAATGCAGGTGATGCTTAGCGTGACTGTTTACATAGCACTCCCCCCATTGTAAATGATACTTAGCGTGACTGTTTACATAGCACTCCCCCCATTGTAAATGATACTTAGCGTGACTGTTTACATAGCACTCCCCCCATTGTAAATGATACTTAGCGTGACTGTTTACATAGCACTCCCCCATTGTAAGTGGGGTAACGTGACTGTTTGCATAGCACTCCCCCATTGTAAGTGGGGTAACATGACTGTTTACATAGCACTCCCCCCAATGCAGGTGATGCTTAGCGTGACTGTTTACATAGCACTCCCCCCATTGTAAATGATACTTAGCGTGACTGTTTACATAGCACTCCCCCATTGTAAGTGGGGTAACGTGACTGTTTGCATAGCGCTCCCCATTGTAATTGGGGTAACGTGGCTGTTTACATAGCACTCCCCCATTGTAAGTGGGGTAACATGACTGTTTACATAGCACTCCCCCATTGTAAGTGGGGTAACGTGACTGTTTACATAGCACTTCCCCATTGTAAGTGGGGTAACGTGACTGTTTACATCGCACTCCCCCATTGTAAGTGGGGTAACGTGACTGTTTACATAGCACCCCCCCATTGTAAGTGGAGTAACGGGACTGTTTACATTGCACTCCCCCATTGTAAGTGGGGTTGCATGACTGTTTACATAGCACGCCCCCATTGGAGGTGATGCCTAGCGTGACTGCTTACATAGCACTCCCCCATTGTAAGTGGGGTAACGTGACTGTCTACATAGCATTCCCCCATTGTAAGTGGGGTAACGTGACTGTTTACATAGCACTCCCCCATTGTAAGTGGGGTAACGTGACTGTTTACATAGCACTCCCCCCAAAGGAGTTGATGCTTAGCGTGACTGTTTACATAGCACTCCCCCCATTGTAGGTGATGCTTAGCGTGACTGTTTACATAGCACTCCCCCCAAAGGAGTTGATGCTTAGCGTGACTGTTTACATAGCACTCCCCCCATTGTAGGTGATGCTTAGCGTGACTGTTTACATAGCACTCCCCCATTGTAAGTGGGTAAAGTGACTGTTTACATAGCACTCCACCATTGTAAGTGGGGTAACGTGACTGTTTACATAGCTCTCCCCCATTGTAAGTGGGGTAACGTGACTGTTTACATAGCACTCCCCCATTATAAGTGGGGTAACGTGACTGTTTGCATAGCGCTCCCCATTGTAATTTGGGTAACGTGACTGTTTACATTGCACTCCCCCATTGTAAGTGGGGTAGCGTGACTGTTTTCATAGCATTCCCTCATTGTAAGTGGGGTAACGTAACTGTTTACAGAGCTCTCCCCCATTGTAAGTGGGGTAACGTGACTGTTTACATAGCACTCCCCCATTATAAGTGGGGTAACGTGACTGTTTGCATAGCGCTCCCCATTGTAATTGGGGTAACGTGACTGTTTACATAGCACTCCCCCATTGTAAGTGGGGTAACGTGACTGTTTACATAGCACTCCCCCATTGTAAGTGGGGTAACGTGACTGTTTACATCGCACTCCCCCATTATAAGTGGGGTAGTGTGACTGTTTACATAGCACTCCCCCATTATAAGTGGGGTAACGTGACTGTTTACATAGCACTCCCCATTGTAATTGGGGTAACGTGACTGTTTACATAGCACTCCCCCATTGTAAGTGGGGTAACGTGACTGTTTACATAGCACTCCCCCATTGTAAGTGGGGTGATGTGACTGTTTACATAGCATTCCCCCATTGTAAGTGGGGTAACGTGACTGTTTACATAGCACTTCCCCCAATGCAGGTGATGCTTAGCGTGACTGTTTACATAGCACTCCCCCCATTGTAGGTGATGCTTAGCGTGACTGCTTACATAGCACTCCCCCATTATAAGTGGGGTAACGTGACTGTTTACATAGCACTCCCCCATTGTAAGTGGGGTAACGTGACTGTTTTCATAGCATTCCCCCATTGTAAGTGGGGTAACGTGACTGTTTACATAGCACTCCCCCCAATGCAGGTGATGCTTAGCGTGACTGTTTACATAGCACTCCCCCATTGTAAGTGGGGTAACGTGACTGTTTACATAGCACTCCCCCATTATAAGTGGGGTAACGTGACTGTTTACTTAGCACTCCCCCAATGCAGGTGAAGCTTAGCGTGACTGTTTACATAGCACTCCCTTCATTGTAAGTGATGCTCAGTGTGACTGTTTACATAGCACTCCCCCATTATAAGTGGGTAACATGACTGTTTACATAGCACTCCCCCATTGTAAGTGGGGTAACGTGACTGTTTACATAGCACCCCCCCATTGTAAGTGGAGTAACGGGACTGTTTACATTGCACTCCCCCATTGTAAGTGGGGTTGCATGACTGTTTACATAGCACGCTCCCCATTGGAGGTGATGCCTAGCGTGACTGCTTACATAGCACTCCCCCATTGTAAGTGGGGTAACGTGACTGTCTACATAGCATTCCCCCATTGTAAGTGGGGTAACGTGACTGTTTACATAGCACTCCCCCATTGTAAGTGGGGTAACGTGACTGTTTACATAGCACTCCCCCCAAAGGAGTTGATGCTTAGCGTGACTGTTTACATAGCACTCCCCCCATTGTAGGTGATGCTTAGCGTGACTGTTTACATAGCACTCCCCCCAAAGGAGTTGATGCTTAGCGTGACTGTTTACATAGCACTCCCCCCATTGTAGGTGATGCTTAGCGTGACTGTTTACATAGCACTCCCCCATTGTAAGTGGGTAAAGTGACTGTTTACATAGCACTCCACCATTGTAAGTGGGGTAACGTGACTGTTTACATAGCTCTCCCCCATTGTAAGTGGGGTAACGTGACTGTTTACATAGCACTCCCCCATTATAAGTGGGGTAACGTGACTGTTTGCATAGCGCTCCCCATTGTAATTTGGGTAACGTGACTGTTTACATTGCACTCCCCCATTGTAAGTGGGGTAGCGTGACTGTTTTCATAGCATTCCCTCATTGTAAGTGGGGTAACGTAACTGTTTACAGAGCTCTCCCCCATTGTAAGTGGGGTAACGTGACTGTTTACATAGCACTCCCCCATTATAAGTGGGGTAACGTGACTGTTTGCATAGCGCTCCCCATTGTAATTGGGGTAACGTGACTGTTTACATAGCACTCCCCCATTGTAAGTGGGGTAACGTGACTGTTTACATCGCACTCCCCCATTATAAGTGGGGTAGTGTGACTGTTTACATAGCACTCCCCCATTATAAGTGGGGTAACGTGACTGTTTACATAGCACTCCCCATTGTAATTGGGGTAACGTGACTGTTTACATAGCACTCCCCCATTGTAAGTGGGGTAACGTGACTGTTTACATAGCACTCCCCCATTGTAAGTGGGGTGATGTGACTGTTTACATAGCACTCCCCCATTGTAAGTGGGGTAACGTGACTGTTTACATAGCACTTCCCCCAATGCAGGTGATGCTTAGCGTGACTGTTTACATAGCACTCCCCCCATTGTAGGTGATGCTTAGCGTGACTGTTTACATAGCACTCCCCCCAAAGGAGTTGATGCTTAGCGTGACTGTTTACATAGCACTCCCCCCATTGTAGGTGATGCTTAGCGTGACTGTTTACATAGCACTCCCCCATTGTAAGTGGGTAAAGTGACTGTTTACATAGCACTCCACCATTGTAAGTGGGGTAACGTGACTGTTTACATAGCTCTCCCCCATTGTAAGTGGGGTAACGTGACTGTTTACATAGCTCTCCCCCATTGTAAGTGGGGTGATGTGACTGTTTACATAGCACTCCCCCATTGTAAGTGGGGTAACGTGACTGTTTACATAGCACTTCCCCCAATGCAGGTGATGCTTAGCGTGACTGTTTACATAGCACTCCCCCCATTGTAGGTGATGCTTAGCGTGACTGCTTACATAGCACTCCCCCATTATAAGTGGGGTAACGTGACTGTTTACATAGCACTCCCCCATTGTAAGTGGGGTAACGTGACTGTTTTCATAGCATTCCCCCATTGTAAGTGGGGTAACGTGACTGTTTACATAGCACTCCCCCCAATGCAGGTGATGCTTAGCGTGACTGTTTACATAGCACTCCCCCATTGTAAGTGGGGTAACGTGACTGTTTACATAGCACTCCCCCATTATAAGTGGGGTAACGTGACTGTTTACTTAGCACTCCCCCAATGCAGGTGAAGCTTAGCGTGACTGCTTACATAGCACTCCCCCATTATAAGTGGGTAACATGACTGTTTACATAGCACTCCCTCATTGTAAGTGAGGTAACGTGACTGTTTACATAGCACCCCCCCCATTGTAAGTGGGGCACCGTGACTGTTTACATCGCACTCCCCCATTGTAAGTGGGGTAGCGTGACTGTTTACATAGCACTCCCCCCATTGTAGGTGATGCTTAGCGTGACTGCTTACATCGCACTCCCCCATTGTAAGTGGGGTAACGTGGCTGTTTACATAGCACTCCCCCATTGTAAGTGGGGTAACGTGACTGTTTTCATAGCATTCCCCCATTGTAAGTGGGGTAACGTGACTGTTTACATAGCACTCCCCCATTATAAGTGGGGTAGCGTGACTGTTTACATAGCACTCCCCCATTTCAAGTGGGGTAACGTGACTGTTTACATAGCACTCCCCCATTGTACGTGGGGTAATGTGACTGTTTACATAGCACTCCCCCATTGTAAGTGGGGTAACGTGACTGTTTACATAGCACTCCCCCATTGCAAGTGGGGTAACGTGACTGTTTACATAGCACTCCCCCATTGCAAGTGGGGTAACGTGACTGTTTACATAGCACTCCCCCATCGCAAGTGGGGTAACGTGACTGTTTACATAGCACTCCCCCATTTCAAGTGGGGTAACGTGACTGTTTACATAGCACTCCCCGATTGCAAGTGGGGTAACGTGACTGTTTACATAGCACTCCCCCATTGTAGGTGATGCTTAGCGTGACTGTTTACATAGCACTCCCCCTTTATAAGTGGGGTAACATGACTGTTTACATAGCACTCCCCCATTGTACGTGGGGTAATGTGACTGTTTACATAGCACTCCCCATTGCAAGTGGGGTAACGTGACTGTATACATAGCACTCCCCCATTGCAAGTAGGGCAATGCGACTGTTTACATAGCACTCCCCCATTGTAAGCGGTGTAACGTGACTGTTTACATAGCACTCCCCCATTGCAAGTGGGGTAATGTGACTGTTTACATAGCACTCCCCCATTGCAAGTGGGGTAACGTGACTGTTTACATAGCACTCCCTCATTGCAAGTGGGGTAACGTGACTGTTTACATAGCACTCCCCCATTGCAAGTGGGGTAACGTGACTGTTTACATAGCACTCCCCCATCGCAAGTGGGGTAACGTTTGTTTACATAGCACTCCCCCATTGTAGGTGATGCTTAGCGTGACTGTTCACAAAACACTCCCCCATTGTAAGTGGGGTAACGTGACTGTTTACATAGCACTCCCCCATTTTAGGTGATGCTTAGCGTGACTGTTTACATAGCACTCCCCCATTGTAAGTGGGGTAACGTGACTGTTTACATAGCACTACCCCATTGTAGGCGATGGTTAGCGTGACTGTTTACAAAGTACTACCCCATTGTAACTTGACTGTGAGACAGAGGTTCACCTGCACCTCCTCCAACCTCATCTAGTGCATCCGCTGCTCTAGATGTCAACTTCTTTACATCGGCGAAACCAAACGCAGGCTCGGCGATCGTTTCGCTCAACACCTTCGCTCAGTCCGCCTTAACCAACCTGATCTCCCGGTGGCTGAGCACTTCAACTCCCCCTCCCACTCCCAGTCTGACCTTTCTGTCACGGGCCTCCTCCAGTGCCATAGTGAGGCCCTCCGGAAATTGGAGGAACAGCACCTCATATTTCGCCTGGGCAGTTTGCAGCCCAGTTTGCAGCCCATCGGTACGAACATTGACTTCTCCAACTTTAGATAGCTCCTCTGTCCCTCTCTTCCCCTCCCCCTTCCCAGTTCTCCCTCTATCTTCCTGTCTCCACCTACATCCTTGCTTTGTCCCCCCCCCTGACATCAGTCTGAAGAAGGGTCTCGACCCGAAACGTCACCCATTCCTTCTCTCCTGAGATGCTGCCTGACCTGCTGAGTTACTCCATCATTTTGTGAATAAATACCTTCGTGACTGTTTACATAGCACTCCCCCATTGTAGGTGATGGTTAGCGTGACTGTTTACATAGCAATCGCCCACTGTCGATGGACACAATAAGCTGGAGTAACTCAGCGGGTCAGGCAGCATCTCTTGGGAAAAGGAATCGGTGAGAATGGGTCGACTGGGTTTGTATTCACTGGAATTTAGAAGGGTGAGAGGGGATCTTATTGAAACGTGTAAGATTATTAAGGGATTTGGACACGTTAGAGGCTGGAAACATGTTCCCGATGTTGGGGGAGTCCAGAACCAGGGGGTCACACAGTTTAAGAATAAGGGGTAGGCCATTTAGAACGGAGATGAGGAGAAACCTTTTCACCCAGAGAGTTGTGAAGCTGTGGGTTTCTCTGCCTCAGAGGGCAGTGGAGGCCGATTCTCTGCCCGTCCCTCTGAGTTACTCCAACATTTTGTGTCTTCTCTTCCATTGTAGGTGATGGGTAACGTGACTGTTTACATAGCGCTTTCCCATTGTAAATGGGGTAACGTGACCGTTTACATAGCACCTTGGCATTGTCGGAAGGAACTGCAGATGCTGGTTTAAACTTGAAGGTAGACACAAAACGTTGGAGTAACTTAGCGGGACGGGCAGCAGCATCTCTGGAGAGAAAGAGCGGGTGACGTTTCGGGTCGAGACCCTTCTTCAGACTGACCCATTCCTTCTCTCCGGAGATGCCGCCCTGTCCCGCTGAGTTACTCCAGCATTTTGTGTCTACTCTCCTGCTGTCAGTGGGAGTAACATGACTGTTTACATAGCACTCTTCCATTATAGATTGGGGTAACGTGACTGTTTACATAGCACTCTCCCATTATAGATTGGGGTAACGTGACTGTTTACATAGCACTCTCCCATTATAGATGGAGGTAACGTGACTGTTTACATAGCACTCCCCCATTATAGATGGAGGTAACGTGACTGTTTACATAGCACTCCCCATTTTAGATGGAGGTGACGTGATTGTTTACATAGCACTCCCCATTATAGATGGAGGTAACGTGACTGTTTACATAGCACTCCCCATTATAGATGGAGGTAACGTGACTGTTTACATAGCACTCCCCATTATAGATGGAGGTGACGTGACTGTTTACATAGCACTCTCCCATTACAGATGGAGGTGACGTGACTGTTTACATAGCACTCTCTCATTATAGATGGAGTTGACGTGACTGTTTACATAGCACTTTCCCATTGTAGGTGGGTTAACGTGACTGTTTACATAGCACTTTCCCATTGTAGGTGGGTTAACGTGACTGTTCACATAGCACGCCCCCCATTGGAGGTGATGCCTAGCGTGACTGCTTACATAGCACTCCCCCAATGTAAGTGGGGTAACGTGACTGTCTACATAGCATTCCCCCATTGTAAGTGGGGTAACGTGACTGTTTACATAGCACTCCCCCATTGTAAGTGGGGTAACGTGACTGTTTACATAGCACTCCCCCCAAAGGAGTTGATGCTTAGCGTGACTGTTTACATAGCACTCCCCCCATTGTAGGTGATGCTTAGCGTGACTGTTTACATAGCACTCCCCCATTGTAAGTGGGTAAAGTGACTGTTTACATAGCACTCCCCCATTGTAAGTGGGGTAACGTGACTGTTTACATAGCTCTCCCCCATTGTAAGTGGGGTAACGTGACTGTTTACATAGCACTCCCCCATTATAAGTGGGGTAACGTGACTGTTTGCGTAGCGCTCCCCATTGTAATTTGGGTAACGTGACTGTTTACATAGCACTCCCCCATTGTAAGTGGGGTAGCGTGACTGTTTTCATAGCATTCCCTCATTGTAAGTGGGGTAATGTGACTGTTTAGAGAGCTCTCCCCCATTGTAAGTGGGGTAACGTGACTGTTTACATAGCACTCCCCCATTATAAGTGGGGTAACTTGACTGTTTACATAGCACTCCCCATTGTAATTGGGGTAACGTGACTGTTTACATAGCACTCCCCCATTGTAAGTGGGGTAACGTGACTGTTTACATAGCACTCCCCCATTGTAAGTGGGGTGACGTGACTGTTTACATAGCACTCCCCCATTGTAAGTGGGGTAACGTGACTGTTTACATAGCACTTCCCCCAATGCAGGTAATGCTTAGCGTGACTGTTTACATAGCACTCCCCCCATTGTAGGTGATGCTTAGCGTGACTGCTTACATAGCACTCCCCCATTGTAAGTGGGGTAACGTGGCTATTTACATAGCACTCCCCCATTGTAAGTGGGGTAACGTGACTGTTTTCATAGCATTCCCCCATTGTAAGTGGGGTAACGTGACTGTTTACATAGCACTCCCCCATTATAAGTGGGGTAGCGTGACTGTTTACATAGCACTCCCCATTGTAATTGGGGTAACGTGACTGTTTACACAGCACTCCCCATTGTAAGTGGGGTAACATGACTGTTTACATAGCACTCCCCCATTGTACGTGGGGTAATGTGACTGTTTACATAGCACTCCCCCATTGCAAGTGGGGTAACGTGACTGTTTACATAGCACTCCCCCATTGCAAGTGGGGTAACGTGACTGTTTACATAGCACTCCCCCATTGCAAGTGGGGTAACGTGACTGTTTACATAGCACTCCCCCATCGCAAGTGGGGTAACGTGACTGTTTACATAGCACTCCCCCATTTCAAGTGGGATAACGTGACTGTTTACATAGCACTCCCCGATTGCAAGTGGGGTAACGTGACTGTTTACATAGCACTCCCCCATTGTAGGTGATGCTTAGCGTGACTGTTTACATAGCACTCCCCCTTTATAAGTGGGGTAACGTGACTGTTTACATAGCACTCCCCCATTGTAAGTGGTGTAACGTGACTGTTTACATAGCACTCCCCCATTGTAAGTGGGGTAATGTGACTGTTTACATAGCACTCCCCCATTGCAAGTGGGGTAACGTGACTGTTTATATAGCACTCCCCCATTGCAAGTGGGGTAACGTGACTGTTTACATAGCACTCCCCCATTGCAAGTGGGGCAATGCGACTGTTTACATAGCACTCCCCCATTGCAAGTGAGGTAACGTGACTGTTTACATAGCACTCCCCCATCGCAAGTGGGGTAACGTGACTGCTTACATAGCACTCCCCCATCGCAAGTGGGATAACGTGACTGTTTACATAGCACTCCCCCATTGCAAGTGGGGTAACGTGACTGTTTACATAGCACTCCCCCATCGCAAGTGGGGCAACGTTTGTTTACATAGCACTCCCCCATTGTAGGTGATGCTTAGCGTGACTGTTCACATAGCACTCCCCCATTGTAAGTGGGGTAACGTGACTGTTTACATAGCACTCCCCCATTGTAAGTGGGGTAACGTGACTGTTTACATAGCACTACCCCATTGTAGGCGATGGTTAGCGTGACTGTTTACAAAGTACTACCCCATTGTAACGTGACTGTGAGACAGAGGTTCACCTGCACCTCCTCCAACCTCATCTAGTGCATCCGCTGCTCTAGATGTCAACTTCTTTACATCGGCGAAACCAAACGCAGGCTCGGCGATCGTTTCGCTCAACACCTTCGCTCAGTCCGCCTTAACCAACCTGATCTCCCGGTGGCTGAGCACTTCATCTCCCCCTCCCACTCCCACTCCCAGTCTGACCTTTCTGTCATGGGCCTCCTCCAGTGCCATAGTGAGGCCCTCCGGAAATTGGAGGAACAGCACCTCATATTTCGCCTGGGCAGTTTGCAGCCCATCGGTATGAACATTGACTTCTCCAACTTTAGATAGTTCCTCTGTCCCTCCCTTCCCCTCTCCCTTCCCAGTTCTCCCTCTATCTTCCTGTCTCCACCTATATCCTTGCTTTGTCCCCCCCCCTGACATCAGTCTGAAGAAGGGTCTCGACCCGAAACGTCACCCATTCCTTCTCTCCTGAGATGCTGCCTGACCTGCTGAGTTACTCCAGCATTTTGTGAATAAATACCTTCGTGACTGTTTACATAGCACTCCCCCATTGTAGGTGATGGTTAGCGTGACTGTTTACATAGCAATCGCCCACTGTCGATGGACACAATAAGCTGGAGTAACTCAGCGGGTCAGGCAGCATCTCTTGGGAAAAGGAATCGGTGAGAATGGGTCGACTGGGTTTGTATTCACTGGAATTTAGAAGGGTGAGAGGGGATCTTATTGAAACGTGTAAGATTATTAAGGGATTTGGACACGTTAGAGGCTGGAAACATGTTCCCGATGTTGGGGGAGTCCAGAACCAGGGGGTCACACAGTTTAAGAATAAGGGGTAGGCCATTTAGAACGGAGATGAGGAGAAACCTTTTCACCCAGAGAGTTGTGAAGCTGTGGGTTTCTCTGCCTCAGAGGGCAGTGGAGGCCGATTCTCTGCCCGTCCCTCTGAGTTACTCCAACATTTTGTGTCTTCTCTTCCATTGTAGGTGATGGGTAACGTGACTGTTTACATAGCGCTTTCCCATTGTAAATGGGGTAACGTGACCGTTTACATAGCACCTTGGCATTGTCGGAAGGAACTGCAGATGCTGGTTTAAACTTGAAGGTAGACACAAAACGTTGGAGTAACTTAGCGGGACGGGCAGCAGCATCTCTGGAGAGAAAGAGCGGGTGACGTTTCGGGTCGAGACCCTTCTTCAGACTGACCCATTCCTTCTCTCCGGAGATGCCGCCCTGTCCCGCTGAGTTACTCCAGCATTTTGTGTCTATTCTCCTGCTGTCAGTGGGAGTAACATGACTGTTTACATAGCACTCTTCCATTATAGATGGAGGTAACGTGACTGTTTACATAGCACTCTCCCATTATAGATTGGGGTAACGTGACTGTTTACATAGCACTCTCCCATTATAGATGGAGGTAACGTGACTGTTTACATAGCACTCCCCATTTTAGATGGAGGTGACGTGATTGTTTACATAGCACTCCCCATTATAGATGGAGGTAACGTGACTGTTTACATAGCACTCCCCATTATAGATGGAGGTAACGTGACTGTTTACATAGCACTCCCCATTATAGATGGAGGTGACGTGACTGTTTACATAGCACTCTCCCATTACAGATGGAGGTGACGTGACTGTTTACATAGCACTCTCTCATTATAGATGGAGTTGACGTGACTGTTTACATAGCACTTTCCCATTGTAGGTGGGTTAACGTGACTGTTTACATAGCACTTTCCCCATTGTATGCCGCGGGTAATGTGACTGTTTACATAGCACTTTCCCATTTTAAGTGGGGTAACGTGACTGTTCACATAGCACGCCCCCCATTGTAGGTGATGCCTAGCGTGACTGCTTAGCGTGACTGCTTACATAGCACTCCCCCAATGTAAGTGGGGTAACGTGACTGTCTACATAGCATTCCCCCATTGTAAGTGGGGTAACGTGACTGTTTACATAGCACTCCCCCATTGTAAGTGGGGTAACGTGACTGTTTACATAGCACTCCCCCCAAAGGAGTTGATGCTTAGCGTGACTGTTTACATAGCACTCCCCCCATTGTAGGTGATGCTTAGCGTGACTGTTTACATAGCACTCCCCCATTGTAAGTGGGTAAAGTGACTGTTTACATAGCACTCCCCCATTGTAAGTGGGGTAACGTGACTGTTTACATAGCTCTCCCCCATTGTAAGTGGGGTAACGTGACTGTTTACATAGCACTCCCCCATTATAAGTGGGGTAACGTGACTGTTTGCATAGCGCTCCCCATTGTAATTTGGGTAACGTGACTGTTTACATAGCACTCCCCCATTGTAAGTGGGTAGCGTGACTGTTTTCATAGCATTCCCTCATTGTAAGTGGGGTAATGTGACTGTTTACAGAGCTCTCCCCCATTGTAAGTGGGGTAACGTGACTGTTTACATAGCACTCCCCCATTATAAGTGGGGTAACTTGACTGTTTACATAGCACTCCCCATTGTAATTGGGGTAACGTGACTGTTTACATAGCACTCCCCCATTGTAAGTGGGGTAACGTGACTGTTTACATAGCACTCCCCCATTGTAAGTGGGGTGACGTGACTGTTTACATAGCACTCCCCCATTGTAAGTGGGGTAACGTGACTGTTTACATAGCACTTCCCCCAATGCAGGTAATGCTTAGCGTGACTGTTTACATAGCACTCCCCCCATTGTAGGTGATGCTTAGCGTGACTGCTTACATAGCACTCCCCCATTGTAAGTGGGGTAACGTGGCTATTTACATAGCACTCCCCCATTGTAAGTGGGGTAACGTGACTGTTTTCATAGCATTCCCCCATTGTAAGTGGGGTAACGTGACTGTTTACATAGCACTCCCCCATTATAAGTGGGGTAGCGTGACTGTTTACATAGCACTCCCCATTGTAATTGGGGTAACGTGACTGTTTACACAGCACTCCCCATTGTAAGTGGGGTAACATGACTGTTTACATAGCACTCCCCCATTGTACGTGGGGTAATGTGACTGTTTACATAGCACTCCCCCATTGCAAGTGGGGTAACGTGACTGTTTACATAGCACTCCCCCATTGCAAGTGGGGTAACGTGACTGTTTACATAGCACTCCCCCATTGCAAGTGGGGTAACGTGACTGTTTACATAGCACTCCCCCATCGCAAGTGGGGTAACGTGACTGTTTACATAGCACTCCCCCATTTCAAGTGGGATAACGTGACTGTTTACATAGCACTCCCCGATTGCAAGTGGGGTAACGTGACTGTTTACATAGCACTCCCCCATTGTAGGTGATGCTTAGCGTGACTGTTTACATAGCACTCCCCCTTTATAAGTGGGGTAACGTGACTGTTTACATAGCACTCCCCCATTGTAAGTGGTGTAACGTGACTGTTTACATAGCACTCCCCCATTGTAAGTGGGGTAATGTGACTGTTTACATAGCACTCCCCCATTGCAAGTGGGGTAACGTGACTGTTTATATAGCACTCCCCCATTGCAAGTGGGGTAACGTGACTGTTTACATAGCACTCCCCCATTGCAAGTGGGGCAATGCGACTGTTTACATAGCACTCCCCCATTGCAAGTGAGGTAACGTGACTGTTTACATAGCACTCCCACATCGCAAGTGGGGTAACGTGACTGCTTACATAGCACTCCCCCATCGCAAGTGGGATAACGTGACTGTTTACATAGCACTCCCCCATTGCAAGTGGGGTAACGTGACTGTTTACATAGCACTCCCCCATCGCAAGTGGGGTAACGTTTGTTTACATAGCACTCCCCCATTGTAGGTGATGCTTAGCGTGACTGTTCACATAGCACTCCCCCATTGTAAGTGGGGTAACGTGACTGTTTACATAGCACTCCCCCATTGTAAGTGGGGTAACGTGACTGTTTACATAGCACTACCCCATTGTAGGCGATGGTTAGCGTGACTGTTTACAAAGTACTACCCCATTGTAACGTGACTGTGAGACAGAGGTTCACCTGCACCTCCTCCAACCTCATCTATTGCATCTGCTGCTCTAGATGTCAACTTCTTTACATCGGCGAAACCAAACGCAGGCTCGGCGATCGCTTCGCTCAACACCTTCGCTCAGTCCGCCTTAACCAACCTGATCTCCCGGTGGCTGAGCACTTCAACTCCCTCTCCCACTCCCAGTCTGACCTTTCTGTCATGGGCCTCCTCCAGTGCCATAGTGAGGCCCTCCGGAAATTGGAGGAACAGCACCTCATATTTCGCCTGGGCAGTTTGCAGCCCATCGGTACGAACATTGACTTCTCCAACTTTAGATAGTTCCTCTGTCCCTCCCTTCCCCTCCCCCTTCCCAGTTCTCCCTCTATCTTCCTGTCTCCACCTATATCCTTGCTTTGTCCCGCCCCCCTGACATCAGTCTGAAGAAGGGTCTCGACCCGAAACGTCACCCATTCCTTCTCTCCTGAGATGCTGCCCGACCTGCTGAGTTACTCCATCATTTTGTGAATAAATACCTTCGTGACTGTTTACATAGCACTCCCCCATTGTAGGTGATGGTTAGCGTGACTGTTTACATAGCAATCGCCCACTGTCGATGGACACAATAAGCTGGAGTAACTCAGCGGGTCAGGCAGCATCTCTTGGGAAAAGGAATCGGTGAGAATGGGTCGACTGGGTTTGTATTCACTGGAATTTAGAAGGGTGAGAGGGGATCTTATTGAAACGTGTAAGATTATTAAGGGATTTGGACACGTTAGAGGCTGGAAACATGTTCCCGATGTTGGGGGAGTCCAGAACCAGGGGGTCACACAGTTTAAGAATAAGGGGTAGGCCATTTAGAACGGAGATGAGGAGAAACCTTTTCACCCAGAGAGTTGTGAAGCTGTGGGTTTCTCTGCCTCAGAGGGCAGTGGAGGCCGATTCTCTGCCCGTCCCTCTGAGTTACTCCAACATTTTGTGTCTTCTCTTCCATTGTAGGTGATGGGTAACGTGACTGTTTACATAGCACTTTCCCATAGTAAATGGGGTAACGTGACCGTTTACATAGCACCTTGGCATTGTCGGAAGGAACTGCAGATGCTGGTTTAAACTTGAAGGTAGACACAAAACGTTGGAGTAACTTAGCGGGACGGGCAGCAGCATCTCTGGAGAGAAAGAACGGGTGACGTTTCGGGTCGAGACCCTTCTTCAGACTGACCCATTCCTTCTCTCCGGAGATGCCGCCCTGTCCCGCTGAGTTACTCCAGCATTTTGTGTCTACTCTCCTGCTGTCAGTGGGAGTAACATGACTGTTTACATAGCACTCTTCCATTATAGATGGAGGTAACGTGACTGTTTACATAGCACTCTCCCATTATAGATTGGGGTAACGTGACTGTTTACATAGCACTCTCCCATTATAGATGGAGGTAACGTGACTGTTTACATAGCACTCCCCATTATAGATGGAGTTGACGTGACTGTTTACATAGCACTTTCCCATTGTAGGTGGGTTAACGTGACTGTTTACATAGCACTTTCCCCATTGTATGCGGCGGGTAATGTGACTGTTTACATAGCACTTTCCCATTGTAAGTGGGGTAACGTAACTGTTTACATAGCACTTTCCCATTGTAAGTGGGGTAATGTGACTGTTTACATAGCACTTTCCCATTGTAAGTGGGGTAACGTAACTGTTCACATAATACTTTCCCATTGAAGGCGGGTTAATGTGACTGTTCACATAGCACTCTCCCATTATAGATGGAGGTGACGTGACTGTTTACATAGCACTCTCCCATTATAGATGGAGGTGACGTGACCGTTTACATAGCATTCTCCCATTATAGATGGAGGTGACGTGACCGTTTACATAGCACTCCTCCAAGGTGGATTCTTAGTGCAGCCTGTACTGGAGCTTACCAGAGAGAAGGCAATTCTGGATTTAGTGTTGTCCAATGAGCCAGTTTTGATAAAGAGAACTCGAGGTAAAGGAGGTCGTGACCATAACATGATTAGTTTTAATCTGCAATTTGAGAGGGAGAAGGTTAAACCAGGAATGTCAGCGTTGCAGTTGAACAAAGGGGACTGTGGAGGCATGAGAGAGGAGCTGGCCAAGGTCGACTGGAAAAGGATCCTCGCAGGCATGACGGCGGAACAGCAATGGCAGGAGTTTCTGGGCATAATCCGGAAGACGCAGGATCGTTTCATTCCAAAGAGGAAGAAAGATTCTAAGGGGAGGGCAAGATGTACATAGCACTCTCCCATTGTAAGTGGGGTAACGTGACTGTTTACATAGCACTCTCCCATTGTAAGTGGGGTAACGTGACTGTTTACATAGCACTCTCCCATTGCAGGCGGTGGTAACGTGACTGTTTACATAGCACTCTCCCATTGTAAGTGGGGTAACGTGACTGTTTACATAGCACTCTCCCATTGCAGGCGGTGGTAACGTGACTGTTTACATAGCACTCTCCCATTGTAAGTGGGGTAACGTGACTGTTTACATAGCACTTTCCCATTGTATGCGGTGGTAACGTGACTCCTTACATAGCACTCTCCCATTGTAGGCGGTAGGTAACGTGACTGTTTACATAGCATTCTCCCATTGCAGGTGGGTGTAACGTGACTGTTTACATAGCACTCTCCCATTGTAAGTGGTGTAACGTGACTGTTTACATAGCACTCTCCCATTGTAGGTGGGTGTAACGTGACTGTCTACATACGTGTTGTAGGTTCATCGCACACGGCATCCACCACTGCTACGGAACGTTCCGGCACGACGTTCTGGGCACACGGTCGGGCTTCTACCTCGTGTACCTGCTGTCCGTCGGCACGGGGGCCGCGTCGTGCCTCTTCCTCTGGGCCACCGTGGACCGGTGTGGCCGCCGCGGGATCTTGCTGCTCTCCATGACCCTCACCGGCCTGGCCTCCCTCATCCTGCTCGGCCTCACTGAGTGTAAGTTCCCTCCGCCCCCCCTCCACTCCCCCTCCGCTCTCCCCCCCTCCCTCCCCTCCCCTCCGACCCACTTCCCTCCCCTTCATATGGTCTCCCTCCCTCCCTTCCCTCCCCTCTGCTCCCCCTCCCCTCCCCTTCATACGGTCTCCCTCCCTCCCTTCCCCCCCCCCCCCTCCCTTCCCCTCCGCCCCCTCCCCTCCTGGTGATTTGCCAAAATTCTTCTGCCACGTGCCATAAATGTTTACCCCCCTTTCTCCTCCTCTCTCCTCCCCCATCGTCCCTTTTCTCTCACCTCTCCCCCCCCCCTTCTCTCACCTCCCCTCTCCCCTTTCTGTCACCTCCTCTCTCTCCATCTCTTCCCCCCTTTCTCTCACCTCCCGTCTCCCCTTCTCTCCCCCATTTCTCTCTCCCCCCACTCTCAACCCCCTTCTCTCTATCCCCCAATCTTCCCCTGTTCTCCATGAGTTTCGGAGCAAAGAGGTCCTTCTGCAGTTGTACAGGGCCCTGGTGAGACCACACCTGGAGTACTGTGTGCAGTTGTACAGGGCCCTGGTGAGACCACACCTGGAGTACTGTGTGCAGTTGTACAGGGCCCTGGTGAGACCACACCTGGAGTACTGTGTGCAGTTGTACAGGGCCCTGGTGAGACCACACCTGGAGTACTGTGTGCAGTTGTACAGGGCCCTGGTGAGACCACACCTGGAGTACTGTGTGCAGTTGTACAGGGCCCTGGTGAGACCACACCTGGAGTACTGTGTGCAGTTGTACAGGGCCCTGGTGAGACCACACCTGGAGTACTGTGTGCAGTTGTACAGGGCCCTGGTGAGACCACACCTGGAGTACTGTGTGCAGTTTTGGTCTCCATATTTGAGGAAGGATGTCCTTGCTATTGAGGCAGTGCAGCGTAGGTTCACCAGGTTAATCCCCGGGATGGCGGGACTGTCGTACGAGGAAAGATTGGGTCGTCTGGGCTTGTATTCACTGGAGTTTAGAAGGATGAGAGGGGATCTTATAGAGACGTGTAAAATTATACAAGGACTGGACAAGCTAGATGCAGGAAACATGTTCCCAATGTTGGGGGGGTCCAGAACCAGGGGCCACAGTCTAAGAATAAAGGGGAGGCCATTTAAAACTGAGGTGAGAAGGAACTTTTTCACCCAGAGAGTTGTGAATGTGTGGGATTCTCTGCCACAGAGGGCAGTGGAGGACAAATCACTGGATGGATTTAAGAGAGAGTTAGATAGAGCTCTAGGGGCGAGTGGAATCAAGGGGTATGGGGAGAAGGCAGGCACGGGTTACTGATTGTGGACGATCAGCCACGATCACAATGAATGGTGGTGCGTACAGGCTCGAAGGGCCGAGTGGCCTCCTCCTGCACCTGTTGTCTGTGTTTACCCTCTCTCTCCCTCTCTCTGTTCCGCAGATCTGAACGAAGCCACCATACTTGCCCTCCTCCACCCTGGGCCTGTTCTCCTCGCACTCCGCCTCGGTCCTCAGCATTTTCTTTGCTCCGAGATCATCCCCACCGTCACCAAGGTGAGTCAATAGACAATAGACAATAGGTGCAGGTGGAGGCCATTCAGCCCTTTGAGCCAGCACCGCCATTCAATGCGATCATGGCTGATCACTCTCAATCAGTACCCCGTTCCTGCCTTCTCCCCATACCCCCTGACTCCGCTATCCTTAAGAGCGCTATCTAACTCTCTCTTGAATGCATCAGAGAATTGGCCTCCACTGCCTTCTGAGGCAGAGAATTCCACAGATTCACAACTCTCTGACTGGAAAAGTTTTCCTCATCTCCGTTCTAAATGGCCGACCCCTTATTCTTAAACTGTGGCCCCTGGTTCTGGACTCCCCCAACATTGGGAACATGTTTCCAGCCTCTAACGTGTCCAACCCCTAATTGTCTTATATGTTTCAATAACTAACTCTCACTCTCTCTCTCTCTCTCCTCTCTCTCTCTCTCTCTCTCTCCCTCCCCTCTTCTCTCCCTCCCTCTCTCTCTCCCTCCCTCTCTCTCCCCCTCCCTCTCTCTCCCCTCCCCTCTCTCTCCCC
>NW_027602061.1:0-24786 GCF_053455715.1 Rhinoraja longicauda | reverse complement strand
TGATCGTCCACAATCAGTAACCGTTGCCTGCCTTCTCCCCATACCCCTTGATTCCACTCGCCCCTAGAGCTCTATCGAACTCTCTCTTAAACCCATCCAGTGATTTGTCCTCCACTGCCCTCTGTGGCAGAGAATCCCACACATTCACAACTCTCTGGGTGGAAACGTTCCTTCTCACCTCAGTTTTAAACGGCCTCCCCTTTATTCTTAGACTGTGGCCCCTGGTTCTGGACTCCCCCAACATTGGGAACATGTTTCCTGCATCTAGCTTGTCCAGTCCTTGTATAATTTTACACGTCTCTATAAGATCCCCTCTCATCCTTCTAAACTCCAGTGAACACAAGCCCAGTCGACCCAATCTTTCCTCGTACGACAGTCCCGCCATCCCGGGGATTAACCTGGTGAACCTACACTGCACTGCCTCAATAGCAAGGACATCCTTCCTCAAATTAGGAGACCAAAACTGCACACAGTACTCCAGGTGTGGTCTCACCAGGGCCCTGTACAACTGCACACAGTACTCCAGGTGTGGTCTCACCAGGGCCCCTGTACAACTGCACACAGTACTCCAGGTGTGGTCTCACCAGGGCCCTGTACAACTGCACACAGTACTCCAGGTGCGGTCTCACTAGGGCCCTGTACAACTGCACACAGTACTCCAGGTGTGGTCTCACCAGGGCCCTGTACAACTGCACACAGTACTCCAGGTGTGGTCTCACCAGGGCCCTGTACAACTGCACACAGTACTCCAGGTGCGGTCTCACCAGGGGCCCTGTACAACTGCAGAAGGACCTCTTTGCTCCGAAACTCATGGAGAACAGGGGAAGATTGGGGGATAGAGAGAAGGGGGTTGAGAGTGGGGGGAGAGAGAAATGGGGGAGAGAAGGCGAGACGGGAGGTGAGAGAAAGGGGGGAAGAGATGGAGAGAGAGGAGGTGACAGAAAGGGGAGAGGGGAGGTGAGAGAAGGGGGGGGGAGAGGTGAGAGAAAAGGGACGATGGGGGAGAGAGAGGAGGAGAAAGGGGGGTAAACATTTATGGCACGTGCAGAAGAATTTTGGCAAATCACCAGGAGGGGAGGGGGAGCAGAGGGAGGGAAGGGAGGGAGGGGGCGGAGGGGAAGGGAGGGGGGGGGGAAGGGAGGGAGGGAGACCGTATGAAGGGGAGGGGGAGCAGAGGGGAGGGAAGGGAGGGGAGGGAGACCATATGAAGGGGGAGGGGAAGTGGGTCGGAGGGGAGGGGAGGGAGGGGGGAGAGCGGAGGGGGGGCGGAGGGAACTTACACTCAGTGAGGCCGAGCAGGATGAGGGAGGCCAGGCCGGTGAGGGTCATGGAGAGCAGCAAGATCCCGCGGCGGCCACACCGGTCCACGGTGGCCCAGAGGAAGAGGCACGACGCGCGGCCCCCGTGCCGACGGACAGCAGGTACACGAGGTAGAAGCCCGACCGTGTGCCCAGAACGTCGTGCGGAACGTTCCGTAGCAGTGGTGGATGCCGTGTGCGATGAACCTACAACACGTATGTAGACAGTCACGTTACACCCACCTACAATGGGAGAGTGCTATGTAAACAGTCACGTTACACCCACCTGCAATGGGAGAATGCTATGTGAACAGTCACGTTACCTACCGCCTACAATGGGAGAGTGCTATGTAAGGAGTCACGTTACCACCGCATACAATGGGAAAGTGCTATGTAAACAGTCACGTTACCCCACTTACAATGGGAGAGTGCTATGTAAACAGTCACGTTACCACCGCCTGCAATGGAGAGTGCTATGTAAACAGTCACGTTACCCCACTTACAATGGGAGAGTGCTATGTAAACAGTCACGTTACCACCGCCTGCAATGGGAGAGTGCTATGTAAACAGTCACGTTACCCCACTTACAATGGGAGAGTGCTATGTAAACAGTCACGTTACCACCGCCTGCAATGGGAGAGTGCTATGTAAAACAGTCACGTTACCCCACTTACAATGGGAGAGTGCTATGTAAACAGTCACGTTACCACCGCCTGCAATGGGATGAGTGCTATGTAAACAGTCACGTTACCCCACTTACAATGGGAGAGTGCTATGTAAACAGTCACGTTACCACCGCCTGCAATGGGAGAGTGCTATGTAAACAGTCACGTTACCCCACTTACAATGGGAGAGTGCTATGTAAACAGTCACGTTACCACCGCCTGCAATGGGAGAGTGCTATGTAAACAGTCACGTTACCACCGCCTGCAATGGGAGAGTGCTATGTAAACAGTCACGTTACCCCACTTACAATGGGAGAGTGCTATGTAAACAGTCACGTTACCCCACTTACAATGGGAGAGTGCTATGTAAACAGTCACGTTACCACCGCCTGCAATGGGAGAGTGCTATGTAAACAGTCACGTTACCCCACTTACAATGGGAGAGTGCTATGTAAACAGTCACGTTACCACCGCCTGCAATGGGAGAGTGCTATGTAAACAGTCACGTTACCACCGCCTGCAATGGGAGAGTGCTATGTAAACAGTCACGTTACCCCACTTACAATGGGAGAGTGCTATGTAAACAGTCACGTTACCCCACTTACAATGGGAGAGTGCTATGTAAACAGTCACGTTACCCCACTTACAATGGGAGAGTGCTATGTAAACAGTCACGTTACCACCGCCTGCAATGGGAGAGTGCTATGTAAACAGTCACGTTACCACCGCCTGCAATGGGAGAGTGCTATGTAAACAGTCACGTTACCACCGCCTGCAATGGGAGAGTGCTATGTAAACAGTCACGTTACCCCACTTACAATGGGAGAGTGCTATGTACATCTTGCCCTCCCCTTAGAATCTTTCTTCCTCTTTGGAATGAAACGATCCTGCGTCTTCCGGATTATGCCCAGAAACTCCTGCCATTGCTGTTCCGCCGTCATGCCTGCGAGGATCCTTTTCCAGTCGACCTTGGCCAGCTCCTCTCTCATGCCTCCACAGTCCCCTTTGTTCAACTGCAACGCTGACATTCCTGGTTTAACCTTCTCCCTCTCAAATTGCAGATTAAAACTAATCATGTTATGGTCACGACCTCCTTTACCTCGAGTTCTCTTTATCAAAACTGGCTCATTGGACAACACTAAATCCAGAATTGCCTTCTCTCTGGTAAGCTCCAGTACAGGCTGCACTAAGAATCCACCTTGGAGGAGTGCTATGTAAACGGTCACGTCACCTCCATCTATAATGGGAGAGTGCTATGTAAACGGTCACGTCACCTCCATCTATAATGGGAGAGTGCTATGTAAACAGTCACGTCACCTCCATCTATAATGGGAGAGTGCTATGTAAACAGTCACGTCACCTCCATCTATAATGGGAGAGTGCTATGTGAACAGTCACGTTAACCCGCCTTCAATGGGAAAGTGCTATGTAAACAGTTACGTTACCCCACTTACAATGGGAAAGTGCTATGTGAACAGTCACGTTATCCCACTTACAATGGGAAAGTGCTATGTAAACAGTCACATTACCTGCCGCCTACAATGGGAAAGTATTATGTGAACAGTTACGTTACCCCACTTACAATGGGAAAGTGCTATGTAAACAGTCACATTACCCGCCGCATACAATGGGGAAAGTGCTATGTAAACAGTCACGTCACCTCCATCTATAATGGGGAGTGCTATGTAAACAGTCACGTCACCTCCATCTAAAATGGGGAGTGCTATGTAAACAGTCACGTAACCTCCATCTATAATGGGAGAGTGCTATGTAAACAGTCACGTTACCCCAATCTATAATGGGAGAGTGCTATGTAAACAGTCACGTTACCTCCATCTATAATGGAAGAGTGCTATGTAAACAGTCATGTTACTCCCACTGACAGCAGGAGAGTAGACACAAAATGCTGGAGTAACTCAGCGGGACAGGGCGGCATCTCCGGAGAGAAGGAGTGGGTCAGTCTGAAGAAGGGTCTCGACCCGAAACGTCACCCGCTCTTTCTCTCCAGAGATGCTGCTGCCCGTCCCGCTAAGTTACTCCAACGTTTTGTGTCTACCTTCAAGTTTAAACCAGCATCTGCAGTTCCTTCCGACAATGCCAAGGTGCTATGTAAACGGTCACGTTACCCCATTTACAATGGGAAAGCGCTATGTAAACAGTCACGTTACCCATCACCTACAATGGAAGAGAAGACACAAAATGTTGGAGTAACTCAGAGGGACGGGCAGAGAATCGGCCTCCACTGCCCTCTGAGGCAGAGAAACCCACAGCTTCACAACTCTCTGGGTGAAAAGGTTTCTCTTCATCTCCGTTCTAAATGGCCTACCCCTTATTCTTAAACTGTGTGACCCCCTGGTTCTGGACTCCCCCAACATCGGGAACATGTTTCCAGCCTCTAACGTGTCCAAATCCCTTAATAATCTTACACGTTTCAATAAGATCCCCTCTCACCCTTCTAAATTCCAGTGAATACAAACCCAGTCGACCCATTCTCACCGATTCCTTTTCCCAAGAGATGCTGCCTGACCCGCTGAGTTACTCCAGCTTATTGTGTCCATCGACAGTGGGCGATTGCTATGTAAACAGTCACGCTAACCATCACCTACAATGGGGGAGTGCTATGTAAACAGTCACGAAGGTATTTATTCACAAAATGCTGGAGTAACTCAGCAGGTCAGGCAGCATCTCAGGAGAGAAGGAATGGGTGACGTTTCGGGTCGAGACCCTTCTTCAGACTGATGTCAGGGGGGGGGACAAAGCAAGGATATAGGTGGAGACAGGAAGATAGAGGGAGAACTGGGAAGGGGGAGGGGAAGGGAGGGACAGAGGAGCTATCTAAAGTTGGAGAAGTCAATGTTCGTACCGATGGGCTGCAAACTGCCCAGGCGAAATATGAGGTGCTGTTCCTCCAATTTCCGGAGGGCCTCACTATGGCACTGGAGGAGGCCCGTGACAGAAAGGTCAGACTGGGAGTGGGAGGGGGAGTTGAAGTGCTCAGCCACCGGGAGATCAGGTTGGTTAAGGCGGACTGAGCGAAGGTGTTGAGCGAAACGATCGCCGAGCCTGCGTTTGGTTTCGCCGATGTAAAGAAGTTGACATCTAGAGCAGCGGATGCACTAGATGAGGTTGGAGGAGGTGCAGGTGAACCTCTGTCTCACAGTCACGTTACAATGGGGTAGTACTTTGTAAACAGTCACGCTAACCATCGCCTACAATGGGGTAGTGCTATGTAAACAGTCACGTTACCCCACTTACAATGGGGGAGTGCTATGTAAACAGTCACGTTACCCCACTTACAATGGGGGAGTGCTATGTGAACAGTCACGCTAAGCATCACCTACAATGGGGGAGTGCTATGTAAACAAACGTTACCCCACTTGCGATGGGGGAGTGCTATGTAAACAGTCACGTTACCCCACTTGCAATGGGGGAGTGCTATGTAAACAGTCACGTTACCCCACTTGCAATGAGGGAGTGCTATGTAAACAGTCACGTTACCCCACTTGCAATGGGGGAGTGCTATGTAAACAGTCACATTACCCCACTTGCAATGGGGGAGTGCTATGTAAACAGTCACGTTACACCGCTTACAATGGGGGAGTGCTATGTAAACAGTCGCATTGCCCTACTTGCAATGGGGGAGTGCTATGTATACAGTCACGTTACCCCACTTGCAATGGGGAGTGCTATGTAAACAGTCACATTACCCCACGTACAATGGGGGAGTGCTATGTAAACAGTCATGTTACCCCACTTATAAAGGGGGAGTGCTATGTAAACAGTCACGCTAAGCATCACCTACAATGGGGGAGTGCTATGTAAACAGTCACGTTACCCCACTTGCAATCGGGGAGTGCTATGTAAACAGTCACGTTACCCCACTTGAAATGGGGGAGTGCTATGTAAACAGTCACGTTACCCCACTTGCGATGGGGGAGTGCTATGTAAACAGTCACGTTACCCCACTTGCAATGGGGGAGTGCTATGTAAACAGTCACGTTACCCCACTTGCAATGGGGGAGTGCTATGTAAACAGTCACGTTACCCCACTTACAATGGGGGAGTGCTATGTAAACAGTCACATTACCCCACGTACAATGGGGGAGTGCTATGTAAACAGTCACGTTACCCCACTTGAAATGGGGGAGTGCTATGTAAACAGTCACGCTACCCCACTTATAATGGGGGAGTGCTATGTAAACAGTCACGTTACCCCACTTACAATGGGGGAATGCTATGAAAACAGTCACGTTACCCCACTTACAATGGGGGAGTGCTATGTAAACAGCCACGTTACCCCACTTACAATGGGGGAGTGCGATGTAAACAGTCACGGTGCCCCACTTACAATGGGGGGGTGCTATGTAAACAGTCATGTTACCCCACTTACAATGGGGGAGTGCTATGTAAACAGTCACGTTACCCCACTTACAATGGGGGAGTGCTATGTAAACAGTCACGTTACCTCACTTACAATGAGGGAGTGCTATGTAAACAGTCATGTTACCCACTTATAATGGGGGAGTGCTATGTAAACAGTCACACTGAGCATCACTTACAATGAAGGGAGTGCTATGTAAACAGTCACGCTAAGCTTCACCTGCATTGGGGGAAGTGCTATGTAAACAGTCACGTTACCCCACTTACAATGGGGGAGTGCTAAGTAAACAGTCACGTTACCCCACTTATAATGGGGGAGTGCTATGTAAACAGTCACGTTACCCCACTTACAATGGGGGAGTGCTATGTAAACAGTCACGCTAAGCATCACCTGCATTGGGGGGAGTGCTATGTAAACAGTCACGTTACCCCACTTACAATGGGGGAATGCTATGAAAACAGTCACGTTACCCCACTTATAATGGGGGAGTGCTATGTAAGCAGTCACGCTAAGCATCACCTACAATGGGGGGAGTGCTATGTAAACAGTCACGCTAAGCATCACCTGCATTGGGGGAAGTGCTATGTAAACAGTCACGTTACCCCACTTACAATGGGGGAGTGCTATGTAAACAGTCACATCACCCCAATCTATAATGGGAGAGTGCTATGTAAACAGTCACGTTACCTCCATCTATAATGGAAGAGTGCTATGTAAACAGTCATGTTACTCCCACTGACAGCAGGAGAGTAGACACAAAATGCTGGAGTAACTCAGCGGGACAGGGCGGCATCTCCGGAGAGAAGTAATGGGTCAGTCTGAAGAAGGGTCTCGACCCGAAACGTCACCCGCTCTTTCTCTCCAGAGATGCTGCTGCCCGTCCCGCTAAGTTACTCCAACGTTTTGTGTCTACCTTCAAGTTTAAACCAGCATCTGCAGTTCCTTCCGACAATGCCAAGGTGCTATGTAAACGGTCACGTTACCCCATTTACAATGGGAAAGCGCTATGTAAACAGTCACGTTACCCATCACCTACAATGGAAGAGAAGACACAAAATGTTGGAGTAACTCAGAGGGACGGGCAGAGAATCGGCCTCCACTGCCCTCTGAGGCAGAGAAACCCACAGCTTCACAACTCTCTGGGTGAAAAGGTTTCTCCTCATCTCCGTTCTAAATGGCCTACCCCTTATTCTTAAACTGTGTGACCCCCTGGTTCTGGACTCCCCCAACATCGGGAACATGTTTCCAGCCTCTAACGTGTCCAAATCCCTTAATAATCTTACACGTTTCAATAAGATCCCCTCTCACCCTTCTAAATTCCAGTGAATACAAACCCAGTCGACCCATTCTCACCGATTCCTTTTCCCAAGAGATGCTGCCTGACCCGCTGAGTTACTCCAGCTTATTGTGTCCATCGACAGTGGGCGATTGCTATGTAAACAGTCACGCTAACCATCACCTACAATGGGGGAGTGCTATGTAAACAGTCACGAAGGTATTTATTCACAAAATGATGGAGTAACTCAGCAGGTCGGGCAGCATCTCAGGAGAGAAGGAATGGGTGACGTTTCGGGTCGAGACCCTTCTTCAGACTGATGTCAGGGGGGCGGGACAAAGCAAGGATATAGGTGGAGACAGGAAGATAGAGGGAGAACTGGGAAGGGGGAGGGGAAGGGAGGGACAGAGGAACTATCTAAAGTTGGAGAAGTCAATGTTCGTACCGATGGGCTGCAAACTGCCCAGGCGAAATATGAGGTGCTGTTCCTCCAATTTCCGGAGGGCCTCACTATGGCACTGGAGGAGGCCCATGACAGAAAGGTCAGACTGGGAGTGGGAGAGGGAGTTGAAGTGCTCAGCCACCGGGAGATCAGGTTGGTTAAGGCGGACTGAGCGAAGGTGTTGAGCGAAGCGATCGCCGAGCCTGCGTTTGGTTTCGCCGATGTAAAGAAGTTGACATCTAGAGCAGCAGATGCAATAGATGAGGTTGGAGGAGGTGCAGGTGAACCTCTGTCTCACAGTCACGTTACAATGGGGTAGTACTTTGTAAACAGTCACGCTAACCATCGCCTACAATGGGGTAGTGCTATGTAAACAGTCACGTTACCCCACTTACAATGGGGGAGTGCTATGTAAACAGTCACGTTACCCCACTTACAATGGGGGAGTGCTATGTGAACAGTCACGCTAAGCATCACCTACAATGGGGGAGTGCTATGTAAACAAACGTTACCCCACTTGCGATGGGGGAGTGCTATGTAAACAGTCACGTTACCCCACTTGCAATGGGGGAGTGCTATGTAAACAGTCACGTTATCCCACTTGCGATGGGGGAGTGCTATGTAAGCAGTCACGTTACCCCACTTGCGATGTGGGAGTGCTATGTAAACAGTCACGTTACCTCACTTGCAATGGGGGAGTGCTATGTAAACAGTCGCATTGCCCCACTTGCAATGGGGGAGTGCTATGTAAACAGTCACGTTACCCCACTTGCAATGGGGGAGTGCTATATAAACAGTCACGTTACCCCACTTGCAATGGGGGAGTGCTATGTAAACAGTCACATTACCCCACTTACAATGGGGGAGTGCTATGTAAACAGTCACGTTACACCACTTACAATGGGGGAGTGCTATGTAAACAGTCACGTTACCCCACTTATAAAGGGGGAGTGCTATGTAAACAGTCACGCTAAGCATCACCTACAATGGGGGAGTGCTATGTAAACAGTCACGTTACCCCACTTGCAATCGGGGAGTGCTATGTAAACAGTCACGTTATCCCACTTGAAATGGGGGAGTGCTATGTAAACAGTCACGTTACCCCACTTGCGATGGGGGAGTGCTATGTAAACAGTCACGTTACCCCACTTGCAATGGGGGAGTGCTATGTAAACAGTCACGTTACCCCACTTGCAATGGGGGAGTGCTATGTAAACAGTCACGTTACCCCACTTGCAATGGGGGAGTGCTATGTAAACAGTCACATTACCCCACGTACAATGGGGGAGTGCTATGTAAACAGTCATGTTACCCCACTTACAATGGGGAGTGCTGTGTAAACAGTCACGTTACCCCAATTACAATGGGGAGTGCTATGTAAACAGTCACGCTACCCCACTTATAATGGGGGAGTGCTATGTAAACAGTCACGTTACCCCACTTACAATGGGGGAATGCTATGAAAACAGTCACGTTACCCCACTTACAATGGGGGAGTGCTATGTAAATAGCCACGTTACCCCACTTACAATGGGGGAGTGCTATGTAAGCAGTCACGCTAAGCATCACCTACAATGGGGGGAGTGCTATGTAAACAGTCACGCTAAGCATTACCTGCATTGGGGGAAGTGCTATGTAAACAGTCACGTTACCCCACTTACAATGGGGGAGTGCTATGTAAACAGTCACGTCACCCCACTTACAATGGGGGAGTGCTATGTAAACAGTCACGTTACCCCACTTACAATGGGGGAGTGCTATGTAAACAGTCACGTTACCCCAATTACAATGGGGAGTGCTATGTAAACAGTCAAGTTACCCCACTTATAATGGGGGAGTGCTATGTAAACAGTCACGTTACCCCACTTACAATGGGGGAGAGCTCTGTAAACAGTCACATTACCCCACTTACAATGAGGGAATGCTATGAAAACAGTCACGCTACCCACTTACAATGGGGGAGTGCTATGTAAACAGTCACGTTACCCAAATTACAATGGGGAGCGCTATGCAAACAGTCACGTTACCCCACTTATAATGGGGGAGTGCTATGTAAACAGTCACGTTACCCCACTTACAATGGGGGAGAGCTATGTAAACAGTCACGTTACCCCACTTACAATGGGGGAGTGCTATGTAAACAGTCACTTTACCCACTTACAATGGGGGAGTGCTATGTAAACAGTCACGCTAAGCATCACCTACAATGGGGGGAGTGCTATGTAAACAGTCACGCTAAGCATCAACTCCTTTGGGGGGAGTGCTATGTAAACAGTCACGTTACCCCACTTACAATGGGGGAGTGCTATGTAAACAGTCACGTTACCCCACTTACAATGGGGGAATGCTATGTAGACAGTCACGTTACCCCACTTACATTGGGGGAGTGCTATGTAAGCAGTCACGCTAAGCAGTCACGCTAGGCATCACCTACAATGGGGGGCGTGCTATGTGAACAGTCACGTTACCCCACTTAAAATGGGAAAGTGCTATGTAAACAGTCACATTACCCGCGGCATACAATGGGGAAAGTGCTATGTAAACAGTCACGTTAACCCACCTACAATGGGAAAGTGCTATGTAAACAGTCACGTCAACTCCATCTATAATGAGAGAGTGCTATGTAAACAGTCACGTCACCTCCATCTGTAATGGGAGAGTGCTATGTAAACAGTCACGTCACCTCCATCTATAATGGGGAGTGCTATGTAAACAGTCACGTTACCTCCATCTATAATGGGGAGTGCTATGTAAACAGTCACGTTACCTCCATCTATAATGGGGAGTGCTATGTAAACAATCACGTCACCTCCATCTAAAATGGGGAGTGCTATGTAAACAGTCACGTTACCTCCATCTATAATGGGAGAGTGCTATGTAAACAGTCACGTTACCCCAATCTATAATGGGAGAGTGCTATGTAAACAGTCACGTTACCTCCATCTATAATGGAAGAGTGCTATGTAAACAGTCATGTTACTCCCACTGACAGCAGGAGAATAGACACAAAATGCTGGAGTAACTCAGCGGGACAGGGCGGCATCTCCGGAGAGAAGGAATGGGTCAGTCTGAAGAAGGGTCTCGACCCGAAACGTCACCCGCTCTTTCTCTCCAGAGATGCTGCTGCCCGTCCCGCTAAGTTACTCCAACGTTTTGTGTCTACCTTCAAGTTTAAACCAGCATCTGCAGTTCCTTCCGACAATGCCAAGGTGCTATGTAAACGGTCACGTTACCCCATTTACAATGGGAAAGCGCTATGTAAACAGTCACGTTACCCATCACCTACAATGGAAGAGAAGACACAAAATGTTGGAGTAACTCAGAGGGACGGGCAGAGAATCGGCCTCCACTGCCCTCTGAGGCAGAGAAACCCACAGCTTCACAACTCTCTGGGTGAAAAGGTTTCTCCTCATCTCCGTTCTAAATGGCCTACCCCTTATTCTTAAACTGTGTGACCCCCTGGTTCTGGACTCCCCCAACATCGGGAACATGTTTCCAGCCTCTAACGTGTCCAAATCCCTTAATAATCTTACACGTTTCAATAAGATCCCCTCTCACCCTTCTAAATTCCAGTGAATACAAACCCAGTCGACCCATTCTCACCGATTCCTTTTCCCAAGAGATGCTGCCTGACCCGCTGAGTTACTCCAGCTTATTGTGTCCATCGACAGTGGGCGATTGCTATGTAAACAGTCACGCTAACCATCACCTACAATGGGGGAGTGCTATGTAAACAGTCACGAAGGTATTTATTCACAAAATGATGGAGTAACTCAGCAGGTCGGGCAGCATCTCAGGAGAGAAGGAATGGGTGACGTTTCGGGTCGAGACCCTTCTTCAGACTGATGTCAGGGGGGCGGGACAAAGCAAGGATGTAGGTGGAGACAGGAAGATAGAGGGAGAACTGGGAAGGGGGAGGGGAAGAGAGGGACAGAGGAGCTATCTAAAGTTGGAGAAGTCAATGTTCGTACCGATGGGCTGCAAACTGCCCAGGCGAAATATGAGGTGCTGTTCCTCCAATTTCCGGAGGGCCTCACTATGGCACTGGAGGAGGCCCGTGACAGAAAGGTCAGACTGGGAGTGGGAGGGGGAGTTGAAGTGCTCAGCCACCGGGAGATCAGGTTGGTTAAGGCGGACTGAGCGAAGGTGTTGAGCGAAACGATCGCCGAGCCTGCGTTTGGTTTCGCCGATGTAAAGAAGTTGACATCTAGAGCAGCGGATGCACTAGATGAGGTTGGAGGAGGTGCAGGTGAACCTCTGTCTCACAGTCAAGTTACAATGGGGTAGTACTTTGTAAACAGTCACGCTAACCATCGCCTACAATGGGGTAGTGCTATGTAAACAGTCACGTTACCCCACTTACAATGGGGGAGTGCTATGTAAACAGTCACGTTACCCCACTTACAATGGGGGAGTGCTATGTAAACAGTCACGCTAAGCATCACCTAAAATGGGGGAGTGCTATGTAAACAGTCACGTTACCCCACTTACAATGGGGGAGTGCTATGTGAACAGTCACGCTAAGCATCACCTACAATGGGGGAGTGCTATGTAAACAAACGTTACCCCACTTGCGATGGGGGAGTGCTATGTAAACAGTCACGTTACCCCACTTGCAATGGGGGAGTGCTATGTAAACAGTCACGTTACCCCACTTGCAATGAGGGAGTGCTATGTAAACAGTCACGTTACCCCACTTGCAATGGGGGAGTGCTATGTATACAGTCACGTTACCCCACTTGCAATGGGGAGTGCTATATAAACAGTCACGTTACCCCACTTACAATGGGGGAGTGCTATGTAAACAGTCACATTACCCCACGTACAATGGGGGAGTGCTATGTAAACAGTCACGCTAAGCATCACCTACAATGGGGGAGTGCTATGTAAACAGTCACGTTACCCCACTTGCAATCGGGGAGTGCTATGTAAACAGTCACGTTACCCCACTTATAAAGGGGGAGTGCTATGTAAACAGTCACGCTAAGCATCACCTACAATGGGGGAGTGCTATGTAAACAGTCACGTTACCCCACTTGCAATCGGGGAGTGCTATGTAAACAGTCACGTTACCCCACTTGAAATGGGGGAGTGCTATGTAAACAGTCACGTTACCCCACTTGCGATGGGGGAGTGCTATGTAAACAGTCACGTTACCCCACTTGCAATGGGGGAGTGCTATGTAAACAGTCACGTTACCCCACTTGCAATGGGGGAGTGCTATGTAAACAGTCACGTTACCCCACTTACAATGGGGGAGTGCTATGTAAACAGTCACGTTACCCCACTTACAATGGGGGAGTGCTATGTAAACAGTCACGCTAAGCATCACCTAAAATGGGGGAGTGCTATGTAAACAGTCACGTTACCCCACTTACAATGGGGGAGTGCTATGTGAACAGTCACGCTAAGCATCACCTACAATGGGGGAGTGCTATGTAAACAAACGTTACCCCACTTGCGATGGGGGAGTGCTATGTAAACAGTCACGTTACCCCACTTGCAATGGGGGAGTGCTATGTAAACAGTCACGTTACCCCACTTGCAATGAGGGAGTGCTATGTAAACAGTCACGTTACCCCACTTGCAATGGGGGAGTGCTATGTATACAGTCACGTTACCCCACTTGCAATGGGGAGTGCTATATAAACAGTCACGTTACCCCACTTACAATGGGGGAGTGCTATGTAAACAGTCACATTACCCCACGTACAATGGGGGAGTGCTATGTAAACAGTCACGCTAAGCATCACCTACAATGGGGGAGTGCTATGTAAACAGTCACGTTACCCCACTTGCAATCGGGGAGTGCTATGTAAACAGTCACGTTACCCCACTTATAAAGGGGGAGTGCTATGTAAACAGTCACGCTAAGCATCACCTACAATGGGGGAGTGCTATGTAAACAGTCACGTTACCCCACTTGCAATCGGGGAGTGCTATGTAAACAGTCACGTTACCCCACTTGAAATGGGGGAGTGCTATGTAAACAGTCACGTTACCCCACTTGCGATGGGGGAGTGCTATGTAAACAGTCACGTTACCCCACTTGCAATGGGGGAGTGCTATGTAAACAGTCACGTTACCCCACTTGCAATGGGGGAGTGCTATGTAAACAGTCACGTTACCCCACTTACAATGGGGGAGTGCTATGTAAACAGTCACATTACCCCACGTACAATGGGGGAGTGCTATGTAAACAGTCATGTTACCCCACTTACAATGGGGAGTGCTGTGTAAACAGTCACGTTACCCCAATTACAATGGGGAGTGCTATGTAAACAGTCACGCTACCCCACTTATAATGGGGGAGTGCTATGTAAACAGTCACGTTACCCCACTTACAATGGGGGAATGCTATGAAAACAGTCACGTTACCCCACTTACAATGGGGGAGTGCTATGTAAACAGCCACGTTACCCCACTTACAATGGGGGAGTGCTATGTAAGCAGTCACGCTAAGCATCACCTACAATGGGGGGAGTGCTATGTAAACAGTCACGCTACCCCACTTACAATGGGGGAGTGCGATGTAAACAGTCACGGTGCCCCACTTACAATGGGGGGGTGCTATGTAAACAGTCACGTTACCCCACTTACAATGGGGGAGTGCTATGTAAACAGTCACGTTACCCCACTTACAATGGGGGAGTGCTATGTAAACAGTCACGTTACCTCACTTACAATGAGGGAGTGCTATGTAAACAGTCATGTTACCCACTTATAATGGGGGAGTGCTATGTAAACAGTCACACTGAGCATCACTTACAATGAAGGGAATGCTATGTAAACAGTCACGCTAAGCATCACCTGCATGGGGGGGAGTGCTATGTAAACAGTCACGTTACCCCACTTACAATGGGGGAATGCTATGTAAACAGTCACGTTACCCCACTTACAATGGGGGAGTGCTATGTAAACAGTCACGTTACCCCAATTACAATGGGGAGTGTTATGTAAACAGTCACGTTACCCCACTTATAATGGGGGAGTGCTATGTAAACAGTCACACTACCCCACTTATAATGGGGGAGTGCGATGTAAACAGTCACGTTACCCCACTTATAATGGGGGAGTGCTATGTAAACAGTCACGTTACCCCACTTACAATGGGGGAGAGCTCTGTAAACAGTCACGTTACCCCACTTACAATGAGGGAATGCTATGAAAACAGTCACGCTACCCCACTTACAATGGGGGAGTGCAATGTAAACAGTCACGTTACCCAAATTACAATGGGGAGCGCTATGCAAACAGTCACGTTACCCCACTTATAATGGGGGAGTGCTATGTAAACAGTCACGTTACCCCACTTACAATGGGGGAGAGCTATGTAAACAGTCACGTTACCCCACTTACAATGGTGGAGTGCTATGTAAACAGTCACTTTACCCACTTACAATGGGGGAGTGCTATGTAAACAGTCACGCTAAGCATCACCTACAATGGGGGGAGTGCTATGTAAACAGTCACGCTAAGCATCAACTCCTTTGGGGGGAGTGCTATGTAAACAGTCACGCTAAGCATCACCTACAATGGGGGGAGTGCTATGTAAACAGTCACGCTAAGCATCAACTCCTTTGGGGGGAGTGCTATGTAAACAGTCACGTTACCCCACTTACAATGGGGGAGTGCTATGTAAACAGTCACGTTACCCCACTTACAATGGGGGAATGCTATGTAGACAGTCACGTTACCCCACTTACAATGGGGGAGTGCTATGTAAACAGTCACATTACCCCACTTACAATGGGGGAGTGCTATGTAAACAGCCACATTACCCCACTTATAATGGGGGAGTGCTATGTAAACAGTCACGCTAAGCATCACCTGCATTGGGGAAGTGCTATGTAAACAGTCACGTTACCCCACTTACAATGGGGGAGTGCTATGTAAACAGCCACATTACCCCACTTATAATGGGGGAGTGCTATGTAAGCAGTCACGCTAAGCATCACCTATAACGGGGGGAGTGCTATGTAAACAGTCACACTACCCCACTTACAATGGGGGAGTGCTATGTAAACAGTCATGTTACCCCACTTACAATGGGGGAGTGCTATGTAAACAGCCACGTTACCCCAATTACAATGGGGAGCGCTATGCAAACAGTCACGTTACCCCACTTACAATGGGGGAGTGCTATGTAAACAGTCACGCTAAGTATAATTTACAATGGGGGGAGTGCTATGTAAACAGTCACGCTAAGCATCACCTGCATTGGGGGGAGTGCTATGTAAACAGTCACGTTACCCCACTTACAATGGGGGAGTGCTATGTAAACAGTCACGTCACCCCACTTACAATGGGGGAATGCTATGTAAACAGTCACGCTAAGCATCACCTGCATTGGGGGGAGTGCTATGTAAACAGTCACGTTACCCCACTTACAATGGGGGAGTGCTGTGTAAACAGTCACGTTACCCCACTTACAATGGGGGAATGCTATGTAAACAGTTACGTTACCCCACTTACAATGGGGGAGTGTTATGTAAACAGTCAAGTTACCCCACTTACAATGGGGGAGTGCTATGTAAACAGTCACGTTATCCCACTTACAATGGGGGAGTGCTATGTAAACAGTCACGTTATCCCACTTACAATGGGGGAGTGCTATGTAAACAGTCACATTACCCCACTTACAATGGGGGAGTGCTCTGTAAACAGTCACGCTATCCCACTTCCAATGGGGGAGTGCTATGTAAACAGTCACGTTGCCTCACTTACAATGGGGGAGTGCTATGTAAACAGTCACGCTAAGCATCACTTACAATGGGGGGAGTGCAATGTAAACAGTCACGCTAAGCATCACCTACAATGGGGGGAGTGCTATGTAAACAGTCACATTACCCCACTTACAATGGGGGAGTGCTATGTAAACAGTCACGTTACCCCACTGACAATGGGGGAGTGCTATGTAAACAGTCACGCTAAGCATCACTTACAATGGAGGGAGTGCTATGTAAACAGTCATGCTAAGCATCACCTGCATTGGGGGGAGTGCTATGTAAACAGTCACGTTGCCCCACTTACAATGGGGGAGTGCTGTGTAAACAGTCACGTTACCCCACTTACAATGGGGGAATGCTATGTAAACAGTTACGTTACCCCACTTACAATGGGGGAGTGTTATGTAAACAGTCAAGTTACCCCACTTACAATGGGGGAGTGCTATGTAAACAGTCACGTTATCCCACTTACAATGGGGGAGTGCTATGTAAACAGTCACGTTATCCCACTTACAATGGGGGAGTGCTATGTAAACAGTCACATTACCCCACTTACAATGGGGGAGTGCTATGTAAACAGTCACATTACCCCACTTACAATGGGGGAATGCTATGTAAACAGTCACGTTACCCCACTTACAATGGGGGAGTGCTATGTAAACAGTCACGTTACCCCACTTATAATGGGGGAGTGCTATGTAAACAGTCACGTTACCACACTTACAATGGGGAGTGTTATGTAAACAGTCACGTTACCCCACTTGCAATGGGGGAGTGCTATGTAAACAGTCACGCTACCCCACTTACAATGGGGGAGTGCTATGTAAACAGTCACGTTACCCCACTTACAATGGGTGAGTGCTAGGTAAACAGTCACGCTAAGCATCACTTACAATGGGGGGAGTGCTATGTAAACAGTCACGTTACCCCACTTACAATGGGGGAGTGCTATGTAAACAGTCACGTTACCCCACTTACAATAGGGAGTGTTATGTAAACAGTCACGTTACCCCACTTACAATGGGGGAGTGCTATGTAAACAGTCACGCTATCCCACTTACAATGGGGGAGTGCTATGTAAACAGTCACGCTAAGCATCACTTACAATGGAGGGAGTGCTATGTAAACAGTCACGTTACCCCACTTACAATGGGGGAGTGCTATGTAAACAGTCACGTTACCCCACTTACAATGGGGGAGTGCTATGTAAACAGTCACGCTAAGCATCACTTACAATGGAGGGAGTGCTATGTAAACAGTCATGCTAAGCATCACCTGCATTGGGGGGAGTGCTATGTAAACAGTCACGTTGCCCCACTTACAATGGGGGAGTGCTATGTAACCAGTCACGTTACCCCACTTACAATGGGGGAATGCTATGTAAACAGTTACGTTACCCCACTTACAATGAGGGAGTGCTATGTAAACAGTCAAGTTACCCCACTTACAATGGGGGAGTGCTATGTAAACAGTCACGTTATCCCACTTACAATGGGGGAGTGCTATGTAAACAGTCACGTTACCCCACTTACAATGGGGGAGTGCTATGTAAACAGTCACATTACCCCACTTACAATGGGGGAGTGCTATGTAAACAGTCACATTACCCCACTTACAATGGGGGAATGCTATGTAAACAGTCACGTTACCCCACTTACAATGGGGGAGTGCTATGTAAACAGTCACGTTACCCCACTTATAATGGGGGAGTGCTGTGTAAACAGTCACGTTACCACACTTACAATGGGGAGTGTTATGTAAACAGTCACGTTACCCCACTTGCAATGGGGGAGTGCTATGTAAACAGTCACGCTACCCCACTTACAATGGGGGAGTGCTATGTAAACAGTCACGTTACCCCACTTACAATGGGTGAGTGCTATGTAAACAGTCACGCTAAGCATCACTTACAATGGGGGGAGTGCTATGTAAACAGTCACGTTACCCCACTTACAATGGGGGAGTGCTATGTAAACAGTCACGTTACCCCACTTACATTAGGGAGTGTTATGTAAACAGTCACGTTACCCCACTTACAATGGGGGAGTGCTCTGTAAACAGTCACGCTATCCCACTTACAATGGGGGAGTGCTATGTAAACAGTCACGCTAAGCATCACTTACAATGGAGGGAGTGCTATGTAAACAGTCATGCTAAGCATCACCTGCATTGTGGGGAGTGCTATGTAAACAGTCACGTTGCCCCACTTACAATGGGGGAATGCTATGTAAACAGTTATGTTACCCCACTTACAATGGGGGAGTGCTATGTAAACAGTCAAGTTACCCCACTTACAATGGGGGAGTGCTATGTAAACAGTCACGTTATCCCACTTACAATGGGGGAGTGCTATGTAAACAGTCACGTTATCCCACTTACAATGGGGGAGTGCTATGTAAACAGTCACATTACCCCACTTACAATGGGGGAGTGCTATGTAAACAGTCACATTACCCCACTTACAATGGGGGAATGCTATGTAAACAGTCACGTTACCCCACTTACAATGGGGGAGTGTTATGTAAACAGTCACGTTACCCCACTTATAATGGGGGAGTGCTATGTAAACAGTCACGTTACCCCACTTACAATTGGGGAGTGCTATGTAAACAGTCACGCTAAGCATCACTTACAATGGGGGGAGTGCTATGTAAACAGTCACGCTAAGCATCACCTGCATTGGGGGGAGTGCTATGTAAACAGTCACGTTACCCCACTTACAATGGGGGAGTGCTATGTAAACAGTCACGTTACCCCACTTACAATGGGGGAGTGCTATGTAAACAGTCACGCTAAGCATCACCTACAATGGGGGGAGTGCTATGTAAACAGTCACGTTACCCCACTTACAATGCGGGAATGCTATGTAAACAGTCACGTTACCCCACTTACAATGGGGGAGTGCTATGTAAACAGTCACGTTACCCCACTTACAATGGGGGAGTGCTATGTAAACAGTCACGTAATCCCACTTACAATGGGGGAGTGCTATGTAAACAGCCACGTTACCCCACTTACAATGGGGGAGTGCTATGTAAACAGGCACATTACCCCACTTACAATGGGGGAGTGCTATGTAAACAGTGACGTTACCCCACTTACAATGGGGGAGTGCTATGGATACAGTCACGCTAAGCATCACCTACAATGGGGGGAGTGCTATGTAAACAGTCACGTTACCCCACTTACAATGGGGGAGTGCTATGTAAACAGTCACGTTACCCCACTTACAATGGGGGAGTGCTATGTAAACAGTCACGTTACCCCACTTACAATGGGGGGAAGGAGGGGTATTTGGGGCGACTCACGCGGTGAAGCCGAGGATCAGGATATTCTTCCAGATGTTGCGGCATTTCAGGAGTTTGCAGATGGCCCGCTGATCACCGTCGTGAGTCCCGGGGTAATAGCAATCCAGTTCTGTCAGATCGGGGAGGGAGTGAGGGAGGGAGGAATGGAGGAAGGGAGGGAGGGAGGGAGGGAGGGAGGGAGGGAGGGAGGGAGGGAGGGAGGGAGGGAGGGAGGGAGGGAGGGAGGGAGGGAGGGAGGGAGGGAGGGAGGGAGGGAGGGAGGGAGGGAGGGAGGGGGGGAGGGAGGGGGGAAGGATCCGCAGTGTTTAGGTCAATAGACAATAGGTGCAGGAGGAGGCCATTCAGCCCTTCGAGCCAGCACCGCCATTCAATGCGATCATGGCTGATCACTCTTAATCAGTACCCCATTCCTGCCTTCTCCCCATACCCCCTCACTCCGCTATCCTTAAGAGCTCTATCTAGCTCTCTATTGAATGCATTCAGAGAACTGGCCTCCACTGCCTTCTGAGGCAGAGAATTCCACACCTTCACCACTCTCTGACTGAAAAAGTTCTTCCTCATATCCGTTCTAAATGGCCGACCCCTTATTCTTAAACTGTGGCCCCCTGGTTCTGGACTCCCCCAACATTGGGAACATGTTTCCTGCCTCTAACGTGTCCAACCCCTTAATAATCTTATATGTTTCGATAAGATCCCCCCTCATCCTTCTAAATTCCAGTGTATACAAGCCTAGCAGCTCCAGCCTTTCAACATATGACAGTCCCCGCCATTCCGGGGATTAACCTAGTGAACCTACGCTGCACGCCCTCCATAGCAAGAATATCCTTCCTCAAATTTGGAGACCAAAACTGCACACAGTACTCCAGGTGCGGTCTCACTAGGGCCCGGTACAACTGTAGAAGGACCTCTTTGCTCCTATACTCAACTCCTCTTGTTATGAAGGCCAACATTCCATTGGCTTTCTTCACTGCCTGCTGTACCTGCATGCTTCCTTTCATTGACTGATGCACTAGGACACCCAGATCTCGTTGAACTCCTCCCTCCTCCTAACTTGACACCATTCAGATAATAATCTGCCTTTCTATTCTTACTTCCAGAGTGAATAACCTCACACTTATCTACATTAAACTGCATCTGCCATGTATCCGCCCACTCACACAACCTGTCCAAGTCACCCCTGCACCCTTATTGCATCTTCCTCACAATTCACACTACCCCCCAACTTAGTATCATCTGCAAATTTGCTAATGGTACTTTTAATCCCTTCGTCTAAGTCATTAATGTATATCGTAAATAGCTGGGGTCAAACATTCCCCGTCCCCGTGTCCCTGATCGGGAACAACGCACACGGTCGTGTTAGTGCCTACTCTCTCTCTCTCTCCCCCCCCTCTCTCTCTCTCTCTCCCCCCTCTCTCTCTCTCTCCCCCTCTCTCCCCCCCTGTCACGTTCACGTCTGCCCTCACCAGTGATGGCCTCTTCCTCCTCTAGCGGTTCCCGGTCGTGGTCCCGGTCTCTCCGGCCGTTCTCCAGGATCGCCCCCAGCACTGTCTTGGCCTCAGTGACCCGTCCGACCCGCCAGGAGCCAACGGGGCGACTCGGGCAGCAGCCGCGGGCAGCTGGGGGGGAGAGAGGGTCAGGGGTCGCCGCCCCGGGGGGTCAGGGGTCGCCGCCTGGGGGTCAGGGCCCGGCGCCTGGGGTCAGCACCAAGGGTTAGGGGTCGCCGCTGGGGGTCAGGGGTTGCCACCTGGGGGCCAGGGGTCGGCGCCCGGGGGATCAGGGGTCGCCAACTGGGGGTCAGGGGGTGCCACCTGGGGGTCAGAGTTCGGCGCCCGTGCGGTCAGGGGTCGCCCACCCCGGGGGAGGTCAGGGGATCGTTGTCGGGGGTCAGCAGATCACAGGGGTTCAGAGGTCAACGCTGTGTTTTGCAGATCATTGCCGGGGGGTCACTACCAGGGGGTCAGGGGTCGTCGCCGGGTAGGGAGGGGTTAGAAGGTCATCAGCAGGGTTGGAGGGTCAGAGGTCAGCGGCAGGAATGTAGGGTCAGGGATCGGCCGAGGGGTGAAGTGTGAAGGGTCAGCGGTGGGGGTGAGGGGTCGCGGTGGGGGTGATGGGTGAGGGGGTCGGCGGTGGGGGTGAGGGGGTCGCGGTGGGGGCGGGGGTGAGGGGTCACTCACCAGTACAGCAGGAAGAGGCCGAGGGGGGCGGTGATGACCCCCTGCAGGAGCCGCCATTGCCGGCAGACGACGGCCAGGCCGAGCACCGCCAGCTGCCCCCCCGCACCCACACACCCCCGCTACCACCGCCATCGGCAACCGCTGGCACGGCCCGCACAGCTCCAGCCCTGCGGCACACGGCACGTCAGCACTGCACCCCCACCCTGAACCCCCACCCTGACCCCTGAACCGGTCCCTGAACCCTGACCCCTGAACCCCGGGCACTGACCCTTGAACCCGTCCCCTGACCCTTGAACCCGACCCCTGAACCGATCCTTGAACCCCGGCCCCTGAACCATGACCCCCTGAACCCCGGGCACGGACCCCTGAACCCCGACCCCTGAACCAGGCCCCTGAACCGATCCCTGAACCCTGGCCCTTGAACCCTGAACCCCGACCCTGAATCCGATCCCTTAACCCCGGCCCCTGACCCTTGAACCCCGATTCCTGAACCCCCGATCCCTGAACCTTGAACCCCCGATCCCTGAACCTTGAACCCTGAACCTGATCCCTGAACCCCGGGCCCTGAACCCCGACCCCGGAACCTTGAACCCCGATCCCTGAACCATTGACCCCTGGTCCCTGAACCTTGAACCCTGACCCCCAACCCCTGAACCTTGAAACCCTCCCTCACTCCCTCCCACCAATGACCCCTTCCTCCATACCTCCCTCCCTACACCCCTCTCTCCACCCCTTCCCTCCCTCCTCCGTCCCTCGCATGTACTCACTGATGAGGTAGAGGGAGAGCAGCAGGCCGGCGATGGCAGCGCCGTCACCAAACCGCGCCAACGTGAAGACGGTGACGTTTGGAGCAACGGAGACCGCGATCCCAAACAGGATGGAGAGAACGAGAGAGAGGAGGCAGGTGGCTCTGCGGCCCATCCTGAGAGAGGGATAGGAGAGAGGAGAGAGAGAGGAGGGGGAGGGAGGGAGAGAGGGAGGGGGAGAGGGAGGGGAAGAGAGGGAGGGGTAGGGAGGGAGAGAGGGAGGGGGGAGAGGGAGGGAGGGAGAGAGGGAGGGAGGGAGAAACGTCACCTATCCATGTTCTCGAGAGTTGCTGTGGTTCCCAATGTTGGGGGAGTCCAGAACCAGGGGCCACAGTTTAAGAATAAGGGGTCGGCCATTTAGAACGGAGATGCAGGAAAAACCTTTTCAGTCAGAGAGTTGTGAATCTGTGGAATTCTCTGCCTCAGAGGGCAGTGGAGGCCAATTCTCTGAATGCATTCAAGAGAGAGCTAGATAGAGCTCTTAAGGATAGCGGAGTCAGGGGGTATGGGGAGAAGGCAGGAACGGGGTACTGATTGAGAATGATCAGCCGTGATCACATTGAATGGCGGTGCGTACAGGGTCGAAGGGCTGAATGGCCTCCTCCTGCACCTGTTGTCTATTGTCTACAAGGCTACCCGGCCTGGTGCAAGCCGACAGAATGTCTACTGTGGCACAAGTCACAGAGAATTCTAATGGCGTTGACGGGAGGAAGGTTTTGGGCACGACGCTTTGGCTCGTCGGTGTACGCGAACGTCAGTAAGGCAGCGGCGGCAAGGTTCGGCACGGTAGGCCACTCTGGAAAGTTAGATCACATGGGATCCAAGGAGAGAGAGACTGCTGAATGGATGGAGAATTGGCTCGGTGGAAGGAGGAAGAGGGCGACGGTGGAAGGTGGCTTCTCGGACTAGGCCCTGTGGCCTGTGGCCTGCCTCAGGGCTCGGTGCTGGGGCCCGTTACTGCTTCTGGTTTGTATCATGTTCGTAGGGTCTCAATGGTGTCAGGTTAGGTACGGGGGGAGGTGCAGCGAGACCTGGGTGTCCTTGTACACCAGTCACTGAAAGTTGGCGTGCAGGAACAGCAGGCAGTGAAGAACGCTAATGGCATGTTGGCAGACAACAGACAATAGGTGCAGGAGGAGGCCCTTCAGCCCTTCGAGCCAACACCGCCATTCAATGGCTGATCATTCTCAATCAGTACCCCGTTCCTGCCTTCTCCCCATAACCCCTGACTCCACTATCATTAAGAGCTCTATCTAGCTCTCTCTTGAATGCACTTAGAGAATTTGCCTCCACTGCCCTCTGAGGCAGAGAATTCCACAGATTCACCACTCTCTGACTGAAAAAGTTTTTCCTCATCTCCGTTCTAAATGGCCGACCCCTTATTCTTAAACTGTGACCCCTGGTTCTGGACTCCCCCAACATTGGGAACATGTTTCCTGCCTCTAACGTGTTTAATCCCTTAATAATCTTATATGTTTCAGATTTCATGTTGGCCTTCATAATGAGAGGATTTCAGTATAGGAGTAAAGAGGTCCTTCTGCTGTTGTACAGGGCCCTGGTGAGACCACACCTGGAGTACTGTGTGCAGTTGTACAGGGCCCTGGTGAGACCACACCTGGAGTACTGTGTGCAGTTGTACAGGGCCCTGGTGAGACCACACCTGGAGTACTGTGTGCAGTTGTACAGGGCCCTGGTGAGACCACACCT
>NW_027602060.1:0-52176 GCF_053455715.1 Rhinoraja longicauda | reverse complement strand
TTCGTATGTTTTTAAAGTTACAGAGGTTTTAAAGCGCTGCCCCCCCCCATATTGAAGTTTCTATAGAGGGCGCTGCGGTGCGGATTTAGTCTTCAGCGTGTGATGTCACAATGGACAAGCAGCTGCTATTGGGTGTCTGCTCTTTACAAATTTACATCTTTTTATTTTTAACCTTTTTTTTCAAAGGTCTTCAGCTTGTGACGTCACAATGCTTGTGCTACATTGTAGCGAAAGGAAACTGATTGTTTTTTAAAGTTGTGTTTTTTATTGCAAGTCATTTAACATACACAGATCAGCATGGGGCCCCTATGCTCGTGGGCCACCGGGGCAAGTGTTACGAAAAAAGAAAGGGGAGGTCCCCCTTCCCCCCTCAACCCCTCCCTCCCCCCTTCCCCCCCTCCCCTCCCCCCCTCCCTCCAACTCCCCCCTTCCCACCGGGGCAAGTGTTTCGAAAAAAGAAATGGGAGGTCCCCCTTCCCCCCTCACTTCGCCCCTCCCCTCCCCCCTCCCTCCCCCCTCCCTCCAACTCCCCCCTTCCCCCTCCCCTCCCACCCCTTCCCCCCTCCCCTCCTACCCCTTCCCCCCTCTCCTCCCCCCCTCTATCCCCCTCCCTCCCCGCCTCCCAGTTACAATGGAAACCCTACGGGGACCGGCCCAACGGGGAAAGAGGGGTACTGGGAAAAGGGGAGGTCCCCCTCCCTCCCCTCCCCCCTCCCTCCACTCCCCCCTCCCTCCCCTCCCCCTCCCTCCCCTCCCCCTCCCTCCCCTCACCCCTCCCTCCCCTCCCCCCCTCCCTCCCCTCCCCCCTCTCCCCCTTCCCCCCTCCCCTCCCCCCTCCCTCCCCCTCCTCCACACCTCCCTCCTCCCTTCCCTCCCCCCCACTCCCCTCCCGGTTACAATGGAAACCCTACAAGGACGGGCCCAACGGGGAAAGAGGGGTACTGGGAAAAGGGGAGGCCCCTCTCCCTCCCCCTTCCCCCCTTCCCTCCCCCCTCCCTCCCCCCCTGCCCCCCTCCCTCCCCTCTCCCCCCCTCCCTTCCCCCTCCCCTCCTCCCTCCCTCCCCCTTCCCTCCCTCCCCTCCTCCCGGTTACAATGGAAACCCTACGAGGACGGGCCCAACGGGGAAAGAGGGGTACTGGAAAAGTGGAGGTCCCCCACCCTCCCCCCTTCCCCCCTCCCCTCCCTCCCCCTCCCCCTCTCCCTCCCCCCTCCCACCCTTCCCCCCTCCCCAACTCCCCCCCCTCCCCCTCCCTCCCCCTCCCCCCTACCCCCCTCCCTCCCCTTTCCCTCCCCTTCCCCACCCTCCCCCTCCCTCCACACCTCCCTCCCCCTTCCCTCCCTCCCCTCCTCCCGGTTACAATGGAAACCCTACGAGGACGGGCCGAACAGGGAAAGAGGGGTATTGGGAAAAGGGGAGGTCCCCCTCCCTCCCCCCTAACCCCCTCCCCCTCCCCCCCCTACCCCTCTCCCTCCCCCCTCCCCTCCCTTCCCCCCCTCCCCTCCCCCCTCCCTCCCCCTCCCCTCCTCCCCTCCTCCATCCACACCTCCCTCCTCCCTCCCTCCCCCTTCCCTCCCTCCCCTCCTCCCGGTTACAATGGAAACCCTACGAGGACGGGCCCAACGGGGAAAGAGGGGTACTGGGAAAAGGGGAGGTCCCCATCCCTCCCCCCTTCCCCCCTCCTCTCCCTCCCCCCCTCCCCCCTCCCTCCTCTCCCTCCCTCCCCCCTCCCTCCCCTCCCTCCCCCTCCCCTCCCTCCCCCTCCCCTCCTCCCTCCACACCTCCCTCCTCCCTCCCTCCCCCTTCCCTCCCTCCCCTCCTCCCGGTTACAATGGAAACCCTACGAGGACGGGCCCAACGGGGAAAGAAGGGTACTGGGAAAAGGGGAGGTCCCCCTTCCTCCCCCCCTCCCCTCCCCCTCCCTCCCTCCCCCCCTACCCCCCTCCCTCCCCCTCCCTCCTCCCTACCCCCCTCCCCTCCCCCTCCCTCCCTCCCCCCTACCCCCCTCCCTCCCCCCTCCCCCCTCCCTACCCCCCTCCCTCCCTCATCCCCCCCCCTCCCCCCTCCCTCCCCCTCCCCTCCTCCCTCCCTCCCCTTCCCTCCCCCCACCCTCCCCCTTCCCTCCTCCCTCCCTCCCCCTTCCACCCTCCCTCCCTTCCCCCCACCCCTCCCCCTCTCCCTCCACCTCCCCCCCTTCCCCCCTCCCCCTCCCTCCCCCTCCCCTCCTCCCTCCACAACTCCCTCTTCCCTCCCTCCCCCCTCCCTCCCTGCCTCACGGTTACAATGGAAACCCTACGAGGACGGGCCCAACGGGGAAAGGGGTGTGCTGGGGAAAGGGGGGGGGAGAGTAAGAGTGTATCTGGGGGAGAGAGAATGGGGGGGTCTGAGAATGGGGACTGGGGAGGGGGACAACAGGGGGCTTGGTGGTTTGGGAAAGAAGAGTACTGGGAAAAGGGGAGGTCCCCCTCCCTCCGCACTCTCCTCCCTCCCTCATCCCTCCCTCCCTCCCGTCCCAGCAGCGCTGACCGCCGGGAGGTGTAGTCGCCGTCGCCTCTCCCGCTGTTGATTTCATTTATAACAAAGACATTTATTTAAAATGAGGAATGTGATTTTCATTAAGTTTGATTTTATTTATTTAAAAAAAGCTGATGCTCTATAGATAAGTTTATTTCCTTTTCAACAAAGAACGCTGTTTATTTTAAAGTAAAATAGACCCTCCCCCCCACCCCCCTCCCTCCCCTCTCCCTCCCCATTCCCCTCCCCCCCTTCCCCCTCCCCTCCCCTCTCCACTCCACCCTCCCCTCCCCCCCTCCCTCCCACTTCCCTCCCTCCCATCCTCCCGGTTACAATGGAAACCCTACGAGGACGGGCCCAACGGGCACACTTGTGCTAGTCTATCTATATACTATTAAAACTCAGATCTTGTATCTATATATATATATATCCCACTGATGTCGGCTGAAGACGGCAATTCCGGCAAAACGGTGAACCGTAGCGCCACGATTTTTGTACCACCTTAATCAGCATGCGGTTCGCTGCTGGAAAATTATATTTTTATTTAATTCGGACGCATATTTTTTAAGTTACAGAGGTTTAAAAGTGCTGCCCCCCCTGATTTATCGAAGTTTTGACAGAAGGGGGGCGCTGCGGTGCGGATTGTGATGTCACAATGCCCCTGTGAGATGGACTCGAGCTGACCCCCCTTCCCCCCCCCCCAGCGGTATTCAGCGTGTGACGTCACAATGCCCCTGTGCTACATTGTTGCGAAGAGCTGTCAAGTCAAGTCCATTTTATTTGTATAGCACATTTAAAAACAACCCACGTTGACCAAAGTGCTGTACATCTGATTAGGTACTAAGGAAAAAAATGAAACATACAGTGGCACGCAAACAGTTCACAGCGCCTCCTCAATGAGCCTCAAACGCTAGGGAGTAGAAATAGGTTTTGAGCATGGACTTAAAGGAGTCGATGGAGGGGGCAGTTCTGATGGGGAGAGGGATGCTCTTTCCACCCTCCCCCTCTCTCCCTCCCCCCTCCCCCCTCCCCCCTTTCCCCCCTCCCCCCCTTTCCGCCCTCCCCTTCCACCCTCCCCTCCCCTCCCCCTTCCCTCCCCCCACTCCCCTTCCCCCTTCCCCCTCCCCTCCTCCCTCCACACCTCCCTCCTCCCCCCCTCCCCCTTCCCTCCCTCCCCTTCTCCCGGTTACAATGTAAACCCTACGAGGACGGGCACAATGGGGAAAGAGGGGTACTGGGAAAAGGGGAGGTCCCCCTCCCTCCGCCCTTCCCCTCCCCCTCCCTCCCCCTCCCCCTCTCTCCCTCCCCCTCCCCCTCTCTCCCTCCCCCCTTCCCCCCCTCCCCTTCCCCCCCTCCCCTCCCCTACCACCTCCCTCCCCCTCCCCTCCTCCCTCCACACCTCTCTCCCTCCCCCTTCCCTCCCTCCCCTCCTCCCGGTTACAATGGAAACCCTACGAGGACGGGCCCAACGGGCACACTTGAGATGGGTGCTACAGTGAGAAGCACTATGTGACCGCGAATGTTTCAAAACAAGCACTTAAAAAGCACTTATCTCTTTTTAAAGTATATTTTTTTATTGCAAGTCACTTAACATACACAGATCAGCATTGGGCCCATATGCTCGTGGGCCACCGGGGCAAGTGTTTCGAAAAAAGCACTGAGAGTGTGTATGGGGAGAGAGAGAATGGGGGGGGGGGTCTGTGAATGGGGACTGGGGACAACAGGGGTCGTTGCGGAGGGGGCTTGGTGGTGGGGGAAAGAGGGGTACTGGGAAAAGGGGAGGTCCCACTTCCCCATCAACCCCTTCCTCCCCCCTCCTTCCCACCTCCATCCCCACTCCCTCCCCCCCTCCCTCCCCCCTCAATCCCAACCTCCATCACCACTCAGCCCCTAACTCCCCCCCTCCCTCCTTCCCTCCATCCCACCCTCCCCCACTCCCTCCCCCCTCCCTCCACCATTCCATCCCTCTCCCCCTCCCCCCTCCTTCCACCATCCCTCCACCCCTCCCGGTTACAATGGAAACCCTACAGGGACGGGCCCAACGGGGAAAGAGGGGTACTGGGAAAAGGGGAGATCCCCCTCCCTCCCTCCCCCCTCACTCCCCCTTACCTCCCCCCTACCCCCCTCCCTCCCCTCTCCCTCCCTCCTCCCCCTTCCCCCCTCCCCCCCTCCCCTCCCCCTCCCCTCCCCTCCTCCCTCCACACCTCCCTCCTCCCTCCCTCCCCCTCCCCTCCCTCCCCTCCTCCCGGTTACAATGGAAACCCTACGAGCACGGGCCCAATGGGGAAAGAGGGGTACTGGGAAAAGGGGAGGTCCCCCTCCCTCCCCCCTCACTCCCTTCTCCCTCCCCCCCTCCCTCCCCCTCCCCTTCCCCCCTCCCTCCCCTTCCCCCCTCCCCCTACCCCCTTCCCTCACCTCTCCCTCCCTCCCTTCCTCCCTCCCCTCCCCCCCTCCCTCCCCCTCCCCTCCCCCCTCCACACCTCCCTACTCCCTCCCTCCCCCTTCCCTACCCCCACTCCCCTCCCGGTTACAATGGAAACCCTACGAGGACGGGCCCAACGGGCACACTTCTTCTAGTATACTACTAAAACTCAGATGTTGTGTATATATATATATATAACACTGATGTCGGCTGAATACGGCAATTCCGGCAAAATGGTGAACCGTAGCGCCACGATTTTTGTACCGCCTTAATCAGCATGCGGTTCGCTGCTGGAAAATGATATTTGTATTTAATTCGGACGCATATTTTTTAAGTTACAGAGGTTTAAAAGTGCTGCCCCCCCTGATTTATCGAAGTTTTGACAGAAGGGGGGCGCTGCGGTGCGGATTGTGATGTCACAATGCCCCTGTGAGATGAACTCGAGCTGACCCCCCTTCCCCCCCCCCAGCGGTATTCAGCGTGTGACGTCACAATGCCCCTGTGCTACATTGTTGCGAAGAGCTGTCAAGTCAAGTCCATTTTATTTGTACAGCACATTTAAAAACAACCCACGTTGACCAAAGTGCTGTACATCTGATTAGGTACTAAGGAAAAAAATGAAACATACAGTGGCACACAAACAGTTCACAGCGCCTCCTCAATGAGCCTCAGACGCTAGGGAGTAGAAATAGGTTTTGAGCATGGACTTAAAGGAGTCGATGGAGGGGGCAGTTCTGATGGGGAGAGGGATGCTCTTTCCACCCTCCCCCTCTCTCCCTCCCCCCTCCCCCCTTTCCCCCCTCCCCCCCTTTCCGCCCTCCCCTTCCCCCCCTCCCTCCCCTCCTCCCTCCTCCCTCCCTCCCCCTTCCCTCCCTCCCCTCCTCCCGGTTACAATGGAATCCCTACGAGGACGGGCCCAACGGGGAAAGAGGGGTACTGGGAAAAGGGGAGAGCCCCCTCCCTTCCCCCTCCCTCCCCCTCCCCCCTACCCCCCCTCCCCTCTCCCCCTCCCTCCCCCTCCCTCCCCCTACCCCCTCACTCCCCCCTTCCCCCCTCCCCTCCCCCCTCCCTCCCCCCTCCTCCCTCCCTCCCCCTTCCCTCCCTCCCCTCCTCCCGGTTACAATGGAAACCCTACGAGGACGGGCCCAACGGGGAAAGAGGGGTACTGGGTAAAGGGGAGGTCCCCCTCCTCCCCCTTCCCCTCCCCCTCCCTCCCCCTACCCCCCTCCCTCCCTCCCCTCTCCCTCCCCCTACCCCCTCCCCTCCCCCCTCCTTCCCCATCTCCCTCCACACCTCCCTCCTCCCTCCACACCTCCCTCCTCCCTCCCTCACCCTTCCCTCCCTCCCGTCCTCCCGGTTACAATGGAAACCCTACGAGGACAGGCCCAACGGGGAAAGAGGGGAACTGGGAAAAGGGGAGGTCCCCCTCCTTCCCCCCTTCCCCCCTCCCCTCCCCTCCCAAACAGTTCACAGTACCTCCTCAATTAGCCTCAAAAGCTAGGGAGTAGAAATAGGTTTTGAGCCTGGACTTAAAGGAGTCGATGGAGGAGGCAGTCCTGATGGGGAGAGGGATGCTCTTTCAACCCTCCCCCTCTCTCCCTCCCCCCTCCCCCCCTCCCCCCTTTCCGCCCTCCCCTTCCCCCCCTCCCTCCCCTCCTCCCTCCCTCCCTCCCTCCCCTCCTCCCGGTTACAATGGAAACCCTACAAGGACGGGCACAACGGGGAAAGAGGGGTACTGGGAAAAGGGGAGGTCCTCCTCCCTCCCCCCCTTCCCTCTCCCCTTCCCCCCTCCCCCTTCCCCCTCCCCTCCCACCCCTTCCCCCTCCCCTCCCCCCCCTCCATCCCCCTCCCCCCTCCCTCCCCGCCTCCCAGTTACAATGGAAACCTTACGGGGACGGGCCCAACGGGGAAAGAGGGGTACTGGGAAAAGGGGAGGTCCCCCTCCCTCCCCCTATCCCCCTCCCTCCCCCCATCCACCCTCCCGCCACCCCTCACCCTCCCCTCCTCCCTCCACACCTCCCTCCTCCCTCCCTCCCCCTTCCCTCCCTCCCCTCCTCCCGGTTACAATGGAAACCTTACGAGGACTGGCCCAACGGGGAAAGAGGGGTACTGGGAAAAGTGGAGGTACCCCTCCCTCCCCCCTTCCCCCTCCCCCCCTCCCTCCCCCCCCCTCCCCCCTCCCCTCCCCTCCCCCTCCCTCCCCCTCCCCTACCCCACTCCCTCCCCTCTCCCTCCCCCCCTTCTCCCCTCCTCCTCCCTCCCCCTCCCCTGCCCTCCTCCCTCCCTCCCCCTTCCCTCCCCCGCACTCCCCTCCCGGTTACAATGGAAACCGTACGAGGACGGGCCGAACGGGCACACTTGAGATGGGTGCTACAGTGAGAAGCACTATGTGACCGCGAATGTTTCAAAACAAGCACTTAAAAAGCACTTATCTCTTTTTAAAGTATTTTTTTTTATTGCAAGTTACTTAACATACACAGATCAGCATTGGGCCCATATGCTCGTGGGCCACCGGGGCAAGTGTTTCGAAAAAAGCACTGAGAGTGTGTATGGGGAGAGAGAGAATGGGGGGGGGGGGTCTGTGAATGGGGACTGGGGACAACAGGGGTCGTTGCGGAGGGGGCTTGGTGGTGGGGGAAAGAGGGGTACTGGGAAAAGGGGAGGTCCCACTTCCCCCCTCAACCCCTTCCTCCCCCCTCCTTCCCACCTCCATCCCCACTCCCATCCCCACTCCCTCCCCCCCTCCCTCCCCCCTCAATCCCAACCTCCATCACCACTCAGCCCCTAACTCCCCCCCTCCCTCCTTCCCTCCATCCCACCCTCCCCCACTCCCTCCCCCCTCCCTCCACCATTCCATCCCTCTCCCCCTCCCCCCTCCTTCCACCCTCCCTCCCCCCCTCCCGGTTACAATGGAAACCCTACGGGGACGGGCCCAATGGGGAAAGAGGGGTACTGGGAAAAGGGGAGATCCCCCTCCCCTCCCCCCTACCCGCTCCCCCCTTCCCTCCCCCCTTCCCCCCTCCCCTCCCCCTCCCTCCCCCTCCCCTCCTCCCTCCACACCTCCCTCCACACCTCCCTCCCCCCTCCCTCCCGGTTACAATGGAAACCCTACGAGGACGGGCCCAACGGGGAAAGAGGGGTACTGGGAAAAGGGGAGGTCCCCCTTCCCCCCTCAACCCCTTCATCCCCCCTCCTTCCCACCTCCATCCCCACTCCCTCCCCCCCTCCTCCCCCTCCCTCCCCAACTCCCTCCCCCCTCCCTCCCCTCTAACTCCCCCCTCCCTCCTTCCCTCCATCCCTCCCTCCCCCAATCCCTCCCCCCTCCCTCCACCCTTCCATCCCTCTCCCCCTCCCCCCTCCTTCCACCCTCCCTCCCCCCTCCCCGTTACAATGGAAACCCTACGAGGACGGGCCCAACGGGGAAAGAGGGGTACTGGGAAAAGGGGAGGTCCCCCTCACTACCCCCTTCCCCCTCCCCTCCCCCCTTCCCCTCCCTCCCCCTCCCCCCTACCCCCCTCCCTCCCCTCCCCCTCCCTCCCCTCCCCTCCTCCCTCCACACCTCCCTCCTCCCTCCCTCCCCCTTCCCTCCCTCCCCTCCCGGTTACAATGGAAACCCTACGAGGACGGGCCCAACGGGGAAAGAGGGGTACTGGGAAAAGGGGAGATCCCCCTCCCTCCCCCTTCCCCCCTCCCCTCCCCCTCCCTCCCCCTTACCTCCCCCCTACCCCCCTCCCTCCCCTCTCCCTCCCTCCTCCCCCCTTCCCCCCTCCCCCCCTCCCCTCCCCCTCCCCTCCCCTCCTCCCTCCACACCTCCACACCTCCCTCCTCCCTCCCTCCCCCTTCCCTCCCTCCCCCCCATCCCTCCACCCTTCCACCCCTCTCCCCCTCCCCCCTCCTTCCACCCTCCCTCCCCCCCTCCCGGTTACAATGGAAACCCTACGGGGACGGGCCCAACGGGGAAAGAGGGGTACTGGGAAAAGGGGAGTTCCCCCTCCCTCCCCTCCTCCCTCCCCTCCCCCCTACCACTCTTCCCCCCTCCCCCTCCCCTCCCCCCTCCCTCCCCCTCCCCTCCTCCCTCCACACCTCCCTCCACACCTCCCTCCTCCCTCCCTCCCCCCCTCCCGGTTACAATGGAAACCCTACGAGGACGGGCCCAACGGGGAAAGAGGAGTACTAGGAAAAGGGGAGGTCCCCCTCCCTCCCCCCTTCCCCCTCCCCTCTCCCTCCCCCTCCCTCCCCCTCCCCCCTACCCCCCTCCCTCCCCTCCCCCCTCCCCGTTACAATGGAAACCCTACGGGGACGGGCCCAACGGGGAAAGAGGGGTACTGGGAAAAGGGGAGGTCCCCCTCCCTCCCCCCCCTCCCTCCCCCCCCTCCCTCCCCCCCTTCCCCCCTCCACTCCACCCTCCCCTCCCCCCCTCCCTCCCCCTCCCCTGCTCCCTCCACACCTCCCTCCTCCCTCCCTCCCTCTTCCCTCCCTCCCATCCTCCCAGTTACAATGGAAACCCTACGAGGACGGGCCCAACGGGCCCACTCGGTCTAGTATACTATTAAAACTCACTTCTTGTGTATATTTTTTTTGGGGGTTTGACCTGGTATGCGCGTAACAACGGTTTCTCTGATTTCGTCAAAACGGTGAACCGTAGCGCCACGATTTTTGCACCACCTTAATCACCACGCGGTTATCTGCTGCAAAATTGTTTTTTATTTAATTCGGTCGCATGTTTTTTAAGTTACAGAGGTTTTAAAGCGCTCCCCCCCCCCCCCCCCCCTAATTTATAGGGGGCGCTGTGGTGCGGATTTATTGAAGGTCTTCAGCTTGTGATGTCACAATGCCCCTGTGAGATGAGCTCAAGCTGACCCCCCTCCCCCCCCCCCTTCAGCGTGTGATGTCATAATGGACAAGCAGCTGCTATTGGGTGTCTACTCTACAAATTTACATCTTTTTATTTTTAACCTTTTTTTTCAAGGTCTTCAGCTTGTGACGTCACAATGCTTGTGTGAGATGGTTGCTACATTGTTGCGAAAAGCAGCTGATTGTTTTTTAAAGTTGTGTTTTTTATTGCAAGTCACTTAACATACACAGATCAGCATGGGGCCCCTATGCTCGTGGGCCACCGGGGCAAGTGTTTCGAAAAAAGAAAGGGGAGGTCCCCCTTCCCCCCTCAACCCCTTCCTCCCCACTCCTTCCCACCTCCATCCCCACTCCCTCCCCCCCTCCTCCCCAACTCCCTCACCATCCCTCCCCACCTCCCTCACCCCTCGGGGACGGGCCCAACGGGGAAAGAGGGGTACTGGGAAAAGGGGAGGTCCCCCTCCCTCCTTCCCCCCTCCCCCTCCCTCCTTCCCCCCTCCCTCCACCTTCCCCCCTTCCCCCCTTCCCCCCTCCCCTCCCACCCCTTCCCCCCTCCCCTCCCCTCCCCTCCTCCCTCCCTCCCCCTCCCTCCCCGCCTCCCGGTTACAATGGAAACCATACGAGGACGGGCCCAACGGGGAAAGAGGGGTACTGGGAAAAGGGGAGGTCCCCCTCCCTCCCCCCTTCCCCCTCCCCCTTCCCCCTCCCCTCCCCCCTTCCCCCTCCCCCATCCCTCCCCCTCCCCCCATACCCCCCTCCATCCCCTCTCCCTCCCCACTTCCCCACTCCCCCACCCCTCCCCTCCCCCTCCTCCCTCCACACCTCCCTCCTCCCTCCCTCCCCCTTCCCTCCATCCCCTCCTCCCGGTTACAATGGAAACCCTACAAGGACGGGCCCAACGGGGAAAGAGGGGTACTGGGAAAAGGGAAGGTCCCCCCCTTCCTCCCTACCCCTCCCCTCCCCCCTCCACACCTCCCTCCCTCCCCCCCACTCCTCCCGGTTACAATAGAAACCCTACGAGGACGGGCCCAATGGGGAAAGAGGGGTACTGGGAAAAGGGGAGGTCCCCCTCCCCCCTTCCCTCCCCCCTCCCACCACCTCCCCCCTTCTCCCCTCCCCCCTTCTCCCCTCCCCCCCTTCTCCCCTCCCCCCTTCTCCCCTCCCCCCCTTCCCTCCCCTCCTCCCTCCACACCTCCCTCCTCCCTCCCTCCCCGCCTCCCGGTTACAATGGAAACCCTACGAGGACGGGCCCAACGGGGAAAGAGGGGTACTGGGAAAACGGGTGGTCCCCCTCCCTCCCCCCTTCCCCCTCCCTCCCCCTACCTCCCCCTCCACACCTCCCTCCTCCCTTCCCTCCCCCCCCCCACTCCCCTCCCGGTTACAATGGAAACGTTACGAGGACGGGCCCAACGGGGAAAGAGGGGTACTGGGAAAAGGGGAGGTCCCCCCTCTCCCCCTCCCCTCCACCCCTCCCCTCCCCCTCCCCCTCCCCTCCTCCCTCCACTCCTCCCTCCCCTTCCCTCCCTCCCCTCCTCCCGGTTACAATGGAAACCCTACGAGGACGGGCCCAACGGGGAAAGAGGGGTACTGGGAAAAGGGGAGGCCCTCCTCCCTCCCCCCCTACCCCCCTCGCTCCCCCCTCCCCCTCCCTCCCCTCTCCCTCCCCCCTCCCCCCCTTCCCCCCTCCCCCTTCCCCCCCCTCCCCCCCATCACACCTCCCTCCTCCCTCCCTCCCCCTTCCCTCCCCACCACTCCCCTCCCGGTTACAATGGAAACCCTACGAGGACGGGCCCAACGGGCACACTTGTGCTAGTCTATCTATCTATATACTATTAAAACTCAGATGTTGTGTATATATATATATATTCCACTAATGTCGGCTGAATACGGCAATTCCGGCAAAACGGTGAACCGTAGCGCCACGATTTTTGTACCGCCTTAATCAGCATGCGGTTCGCTGCTGGAAAATGATATTTTTATTTAATTCGGACGCATATTTTTTAAGTTACAGAGGTTTAAAAGTGCTGCCCCCCCTGATTTATCGAAGTTTTGACAGAAGGGGGGCGCTGCGGTGCGGATTGTGATGTCACAATGCCCCTGTGAGATGAACTCGAGCTGACCCCCCTTCCCCCCCCAGCGGTATTCAGCGTGTGACGTCACAATGCCCCTGTGCTACATTGTTGCGAAGAGCTGTCAAGTCAAGTCCATTTTATTTGTACAGCACATTTAAAAACAACCCACGTTGACCAAAGTGCTGTACATCTGATTAGGTACTAAGGAAAAAAATGAAACATACAGTGGCACGCAAACAGTTCACAGCGCCTCCTCAATGAGCCTCAAACGCTAGGGAGTAGAAATAGGTTTTGAGCCTGGACTTAAAGGAGTCGATGGAGGGGGCAGTTCTGATGGGGAGAGGGATGCTCTTTCCACCCTCCCCCTCTCTCCCTCCCCCCTCCCCCCTCCCCCCTTTCCCCCCTCCCCCCCTTTCCGCCCTCCCCTTCCCGTCCTCCCTCCTCCCTCCCTCCCCCTTCCCTCCCTCCCCTCCCGGTTACAATGGAATCCCTACGAGGACGGGCCCAACGGGGAAAGTGGGGTACTGGGAAAAGGGGAGATCCCCCTCCCTCCCCCCTTCCCCCTCCCTCTCCCCTCCCTCCCCCCTACCCCCCCTCCCCTCTCCCCCTCCCTCCCCCCTCCCTCCCCCTACCCCCTCACTCCCCCCTTCCCCCCTCCCCTCCCCCCCTCCCTCCCCCTCCCCACCTCCCTCCTCCCTCCCTCCCCCTTCCCTCCCTCCCCTCCTCCCGGTTACAATGGAAACCCTACGAGGATGGGCCCAATGGGGAAAGAGGGGTACTGGGTAAAGGGGAGGTCCCCCTCCTCCCCCCTTCCCCCCTCCCCTCCCCCTCCCTCCCCCTACCCCCCTCCCTCCCTCCCCTCTCCCTCCCCCTACCCCATCCCCTCCCCCCTCCTTCCCCATCTCCCTCCACACCTCCCTCCTCCCTCCACACCTCCCTCCTCCCTCCCTCCCCCTTCCCTCCCTCCCGTCCTCCCGGTTACAATGGAAACCCTACGAGGACAGGCCCAACGGGGAAAGAGGGGAACTGGGAAAAGGGGAGGTCCCCCTCCTTCCCCCCTTCCCCCCTCCCCTCCCCTCCCAAACAGTTCACAGTACCTCCTCAATTAGCCTCAAAAGCTAGGGAGTAGAAATAGGTTTTGAGCCTGGACTTAAAGGAGTCGATGGAGGAGGCAGTTCTGATGGGGAGAGGGATGCTCTTTCAAACCTTCCCCTCTCTCCCTCCCCCCTCCCCCCCTCCCCCCTTTCCGCCCTCCCCTTCCCCCCCTCCCTCCCCTCCTCCCTCCTCCCTCCCTCCCTCCCTCCCCTCCTCCCGGTTACAATGGAAACCCTACAAGGACGGGCACAACGGGGAAAGAGGGGTACTGGGAAAAGGGGAGGTCCTCCTCCCTCCCCCCCTTCCCTCTCCCCTTCCCCCCTCCCCCTTCCCCCCTCCCCTCCCTCCCTCCCCCCTCCCTCCCCCCTCCCCCCTCCCTCCCCCCTCCCCTCCCCCCTCCCATCCCACAACGGGTAAAGAGGGGTACTGGGAAAACAGGTGGTCCCCCTCCCCCCTCCCTCCCCCCCTCCCGGTTACAATGGAAACCCTACGAGGACGGGCCCAACGGGCCCACTCGGTCTAGTATACTATTAAAACTCAGATCTTGTATCTATATATATATATCCCACTGATGTCGGCTGAAGACGGCAATTCCGGCAAAACGGTGAACCGTAGCGCCACGATTTTTGTACCACCTTAATCAGCATGCGGTTCGCTGCTGGAAAATTATATTTTTATTTAATTCGGACGCATATTTTTTAAGTTACAGAGGTTTAAAAGTGCTGCCCCCCCTGATTTATCGAAGTTTTGACAGAAGGGGGGCGCTGCGGTGCGGATTGTGATGTCACAATGCCCCTGTGAGATGGACTCGAGCTGACCCCCCTTCCCCCCCCCCCAGCGGTATTCAGCGTGTGACGTCACAATGCCCCTGTGCTACATTGTTGCGAAGAGCTGTCAAGTCAAGTCCATTTTATTTGTACAGCACATTTAAAAACAACCCACGTTGACCAAAGTGCTGTACATCTGATTAGGTACTAAGGAAAAAAATGAAACATACAGTGGCACGCAAACAGTTCACAGCGCCTCCTCAATGAGCCTCAAACGCTAGGGAGTAGAAATAGGTTTTGAGCATGGACTTAAAGGAGTCGATGGAGGGGGCAGTTCTGATGGGGAGAGGGATGCTCTTTCCACCCTCCCCCTCTCTCCCTCCCCCCTCCCCCCTCCCCCCTTTCCCCCCTCCCCCCCTTTCCGCCCTCCCCTTCCACCCTCCCCTCCCCTCCCCCTTCCCTCCCCCCACTCCCCTTCCCCCTCCCCTCCTCCCTCCACACCTCCCTCCTCCCCCCCTCCCCCTTCCCTCCCTCCCCTTCTCCCGGTTACAATGTAAACCCTACGAGGACGGGCACAATGGGGAAAGAGGGGTACTGGGAAAAGGGGAGGTCCCCCTCCCTCCGCCCTTCCCCTCCCCCTCCCTCCCCCTCCCCCTCTCTCCCTCCCCCTCCCCCTCTCTCCCTCCCCCCTTCCCCCCCTCCCCTTCCCCCCCTCCCCTCCCCTACCCCCTCCCTCCCCCTCCCCTCCTCCCTCCACACCTCTCTCCCTCCCCCTTCCCTCCCTCCCCTCCTCCCGGTTACAATGGAAACCCTACGAGGACGGGCCCAACGGGCACACTTGAGATGGGTGCTACAGTGAGAAGCACTATGTGACCGCGAATGTTTCAAAACAAGCACTTAAAAAGCACTTATCTCTTTTTAAAGTATATTTTTTTATTGCAAGTCACTTAACATACACAGATCAGCATTGGGCCCATATGCTCGTGGGCCACCGGGGCAAGTGTTTCGAAAAAAGCACTGAGAGTGTGTATGGGGAGAGAGAGAATGGGGGGGGGGGGGGTCTGTGAATGGGGACTGGGGACAACAGGGGTCGTTGCGGAGGGGGCTTGGTGGTGGGGGAAAGAGGGGTACTGGGAAAAGGGGAGGTCCCACTTCCCCCATCAACCCCTTCCTCCCCCCTCCTTCCCACCTCCATCCCCACTCCCTCCCCCCCTCCCTCCCCCCTCAATCCCAACCTCCATCACCACTCAGCCCCTAACTCCCCCCCTCCCTCCTTCCCTCCATCCCACCCTCCCCCACTCCCTCCCCCCTCCCTCCACCATTCCATCCCTCTCCCCCTCCCCCCTCCTTCCACCATCCCTCCACCCCTCCCGGTTACAATGGAAACCCTACAGGGACGGGCCCAACGGGGAAAGAGGGGTACTGGGAAAAGGGGAGATCCCCCTCCCTCCCTCCCCCCTCACTCCCCCTTACCTCCCCCCTACCCCCCTCCCTCCCCTCTCCCTCCCTCCTCCCCCTTCCCCCCTCCCCCCCTCCCCTCCCCCTCCCCTCCCCTCCTCCCTCCACACCTCCCTCCTCCCTCCCTCCCCCTCCCCTCCCTCCCCTCCTCCCGGTTACAATGGAAACCCTACGAGCACGGGCCCAATGGGGAAAGAGGGGTACTGGGAAAAGGGGAGGTCCCCTCCCTCCCCCCTCACTCCCTTCTCCCTCCCCCCCTCCCTCCCCCTCCCCTTCCCCCCTCCCTCCCCTTCCCCCCTCCCCCTACCCCCTTCCCTCACCTCTCCCTCCCTCCCTTCCTCCCTCCCCTCCCCCCCTCCCTCCCTCTCCCCTCCCCCCTCCACACCTCCCTACTCCCTCCCTCCCCCTTCCCTACCCCCACTCCCCTCCCGGTTACAATGGAAACCCTACGAGGACGGGCCCAACGGGCACACTTCTTCTAGTATACTACTAAAACTCAGATGTTGTGTATATATATATATATAACACTGATGTCGGCTGAATACGGCAATTCCGGCAAAATGGTGAACCGTAGCGCCACGATTTTTGTACCGCCTTAATCAGCATGCGGTTCGCTGCTGGAAAATGATATTTTTATTTAATTCGGACGCATATTTTTTAAGTTACAGAGGTTTAAAAGTGCTGCCCCCCCTGATTTATCGAAGTTTTGACAGAAGGGGGGCGCTGCGGTGCGGATTGTGATGTCACAATGCCCCTGTGAGATGAACTCGAGCTGACCCCCCTTCCCCCCCCCCCCAGCGGTATTCAGCGTGTGACGTCACAATGCCCCTGTGCTACATTGTTGCGAAGAGCTGTCAAGTCAAGTCCATTTTATTTGTATAGCACATTTAAAAACAACCCACGTTGACCAAAGTGCTGTACATCTGATTAGGTACTAAGGGAAAAAATGAAACATACAGTAGCACGCAAACAGTTCACAGCGCCTCCTCAATGAGCCTCAAACGCTAGGGAGTAGAAATAGGTTTTGAGCATGGACTTAAAGGAGTCGATGGAGGGGGCAGTTCTGATGGGGAGAGGGATGCTCTTTCCACCCTCCCCCTCTCTCCCTCCCCCCTCCCCCCTTTCCCCCCTCCCCCCCTTTCCGCCCTCCCCTTCCCCCCCTCCCTCCCCTCCTCCCTCCTCCCTCCCTCCCCCTTCCCTCCCTCCCCTCCTCCCGGTTACAATGGAATCCCTACGAGGACGGGCCCAACGGGGAAAGAGGGGTACTGGGAAAAGGGGAGAGCCCCCTCCCTTCCCCCTCCCTCCCCCTCCCCCCTACCCCCCCTCCCCTCTCCCCCTCCCTCCCCCTACCCCCTCACTCCCCCCTTCCCCCCTCCCCTCCCCCCCTCCCTCCCCCCTCCTCCCTCCCTCCCCCTTCCCTCCCTCCCCTCCTCCCGGTTACAATGGAAACCCTACGAGGACGGGCCCAACGGGGAAAGAGGGGTACTGGGTAAAGGGGAGGTCCCCCTCCTCCCCCTTCCCCTCCCCTCCCTCCCCCTACCCCCCTCCCTCCCTCCCCTCTCCCTCCCCCTACCCCCTCCCCTCCCCCCTCCTTCCCCATCTCCCTCCACACCTCCCTCCTCCCTCCACACCTCCCTCCTCCCTCCCTCACCCTTCCCTCCCTCCCGTCCTCCCGGTTACAATGGAAACCCTACGAGGACAGGCCCAACGGGGAAAGAGGGGAACTGGGAAAAGGGGAGGTCCCCCTCCTTCCCCCCTTCCCCCCTCCCCTCCCCTCCCAAACAGTTCACAGTACCTCCTCAATTAGCCTCAAAAGCTAGGGAGTAGAAATAGGTTTTGAGCCTGGACTTAAAGGAGTCGATGGAGGAGGCAGTCCTTATGGGGAGAGGGATGCTCTTTCAACCCTCCCCCTCTCTCCCTCCCCCCTCCCCCCCTCCCCCCTTTCCGCCCTCCCCTTCCCCCCCTCCCTCCCCTCCTCCCTCCCTCCCTCCCTCCCCTCCTCCCGGTTACAATGGAAACCCTACAAGGACGGGCACAACGGGGAAAGAGGGGTACTGGGAAAAGGGGAGGTCCTCCTCCCTCCCCCCCTTCCCTCTCCCCTTCCCCCTCCCCCTTCCCCCTCCCCTCCCACCCCTTCCCCCTCCCCTCCCCCCCCTCCATCCCCCTCCCCCCTCCCTCCCCGCCTCCCAGTTACAATGGAAACCTTACGGGGACGGGCCCAACGGGGAAAGAGGGGTACTGGGAAAAGGGGAGGTCCCCCTCCCTCCCCCTATCCCCCTCCCTCCCCCCATCCACCCTCCCGCCACCCCTCACCCTCCCCTCCTCCCTCCACACCTCCCTCCTCCCTCCCTCCCCCTTCCCTCCCTCCCCTCCTCCCGGTTACAATGGAAACCTTACGAGGACTGGCCCAACGGGGAAAGAGGGGTACTGGGAAAAGTGGAGGTACCCCTCCCTCCCCCCTTCCCCCTCCCCCCCTCCCTCCCCCCCCCCTCCCCCCTCCCCTCCCCTCCCCCTCCCTCCCCCTCCCCTACCCCACTCCCTCCCCTCTCCCTCCCCCCCTTCTCCCCTCCTCCTCCCTCCCCCTCCCCTGCCCTCCTCCCTCCCTCCCCCTTCCCTCCCCCGCACTCCCCTCCCGGTTACAATGGAAACCCTACGAGGACGGGCCCAACGGGCACACTTGAGATGGGTGCTACAGTGAGAAGCACTATGTGACCGCGAATGTTTCAAAACAAGCACTTAAAAAGCACTTATCTCTTTTTAAAGTATTTTTTTTTATTGCAAGTTACTTAACATACACAGATCAGCATTGGGCCCATATGCTCGTGGGCCACCGGGGCAAGTGTTTCGAAAAAAGCACTGAGAGTGTGTATGGGGAGAGAGAGAATGGGGGGGGGGGGTCTGTGAATGGGGACTGGGGACAACAGGGGTCGTTGCGGAGGGGGCTTGGTGGTGGGGGAAAGAGGGGTACTGGGAAAAGGGGAGGTCCCACTTCCCCCCTCAACCCCTTCCTCCCCCCTCCTTCCCACCTCCATCCCCACTCCCATCCCCACTCCCTCCCCCACTCCCTCCCCCCCTCCCTCCCCCCTCAATCCCAACCTCCATCACCACTCAGCCCCTAACTCCCCCCCTCCCTCCTTCCCTCCATCCCACCCTCCCCCACTCCCTCCCCCCTCCCTCCACCATTCCATCCCTCTCCCCCTCCCCCCTCCTTCCACCCTCCCTCCCCCCCTCCCGGTTACAATGGAAACCCTACGGGGACGGGCCCAATGGGGAAAGAGGGGTACTGGGAAAAGGGGAGATCCCCCTCCCCTCCCCCCTACCCGCTCCCCCCTTCCCTCCCCCCTTCCCCCTCCCCTCCCCCTCCCTCCCCCTCCCCTCCTCCCTCCACACCTCCCTCCACACCTCCCTCCCCCCTCCCTCCCGGTTACAATGGAAACTCTACGAGGACGGGCCCAACGGGGAAAGAGGGGTACTGGGAAAAGGGGAGGTCCCCCTTCCCCCCTCAACCCCTTCATCCCCCCTCCTTCCCACCTCCATCCCCACTCCCTCCCCCCCTCCTCCCCCTCCCTCCCCAACTCCCTCCCCCCTCCCTCCCCTCTAACTCCCCCCTCCCTCCTTCCCTCCATCCCTCCCTCCCCCAATCCCTCCCCCCTCCCTCCACCCTTCCATCCCTCTCCCCCTCCCCCCTCCTTCCACCCTCCCTCCCCCCTCCCCGTTACAATGGAAACCCTACGAGGACGGGCCCAACGGGGAAAGAGGGGTACTGGGAAAAGGGGAGGTCCCCCTCACTACCCCCTTCCCCCTCCCCTCCCCCCTTCCCCTCCCTCCCCCTCCCCCCTACCCCCCTCCCTCCCCTCCCCCTCCCTCCCCTCCCCTCCTCCCTCCACACCTCCCTCCTCCCTCCCTCCCCCTTCCCTCCCTCCCCTCCCGGTTACAATGGAAACCCTACGAGGACGGGCCCAACGGGGAAAGAGGGGTACTGGGAAAAGGGGAGATCCCCCTCCCTCCCCCTTCCCCCCTCCCCTCCCCCTCCCTCCCCCTTACCTCCCCCCTACCCCCCTCCCTCCCCTATCCCTCCCTCCTCCCCCCTTCCCCCCTCCCCCCCTCCCCTCCCCCTCCCCTCCCCTCCTCCCTCCACACCTCCACACCTCCCTCCTCCCTCCCTCCCCCTTCCCTCCCTCCCCCCCATCCCTCCACCCTTCCACCCCTCTCCCCCTCCCCCCTCCTTCCACCCTCCCTCCCCCTCTCCCGGTTACAATGGAAACCCTACGGGGACGGGCCCAACGGGGAAAGAGGGGTACTGGGAAAAGGGGAGTTCCCCCTCCCTCCCCTCCTCCCTCCCCTCCCCCCTACCACTCTTCCCCCCTCCCCCTCCCCTCCCCCCCTCCCTCCCCCTCCCCTCCTCCCTCCACACCTCCCTCCACACCTCCCTCCTCCCTCCCTCCCCCCCTCCCGGTTACAATGGAAACCCTACGAGGACGGGCCCAACGGGGAAAGAGGAGTACTGGGAAAAGGGGAGGTCCCCCTCCCTCCCCCCTTCACCCTCCCCTCTCCCTCCCCCTCCCTCCCCCTCCCCCCTACCCCCCTCCCTCCCCTCCCCCCTCCCCGTTACAATGGAAACCCTACGGGGACGGGCCCAACGGGGAAAGAGGGGTACTGGGAAAAGGGGAGGTCCCCCTCCCTCCCCCCCCTCCCTCCCCCCCCTCCCTCCCCCCCTTCCCCCCTCCACTCCACCCTCCCCTCCCCCCCTCCCTCCCCCTCCCCTGCTCCCTCCACACCTCCCTCCTCCCTCCCTCCCTCTTCCCTCCCTCCCATCCTCCCAGTTACAATGGAAACCCTACGAGGACGGGCCCAACGGGCCCACTCGGTCTAGTATACTATTAAAACTCAGATCTTGTAGGTTTGTATCGGGATTTGTGTATGTATCAGTGATTCCGGCAAAACGGTAAACCGTGGCGCCACGGTTTTTGCACCGCCTTGATCACCAACCTCCCGGCTGACCGGCCGCGATATTTTCATTTAATTTGTTCGTATGTTTTTAAAGTTACAGAGGTTTTAAAGCGCTGCCCCCCCCCTTATTGAAGTTTCTATAGAGGGCGCTGCGGTGCGGATTTAGTCTTCAGCGTGTGATGTCACAATGGACAAGCAGCTGCTATTGGGTGTCTGCTCTTTACAAATTTACATCTTTTTATTTTTAACCTTTTTTTTCAAGGTCTTCAGCTTGTGACGTCACAATGCTTGTGCTACATTGTAGCGAAAGGAAACTGATTGTTTTTTAAAGTTGTGTTTTTTATTGCAAGTCATTTAACATACACAGATCAGCATGGGGCCCCTATGCTCGTGGGCCACCGGGGCAAGTGTTTCGAAAAAAGAAAGGGGAGGTCCCCCTTCCCCCCTCACTTCCCCCCTCCCTCCCCCCTCCCTCCCCCCTCCCTCCAACTCCCCCCTTCCCACCGGGGCAAGTGTTTCGAAAAAAGAAAGGGGAGGTCCCCCTTCCCCCCTCAACCCCTCACTTCCCCCCTCCCCTCCCCCTACCTCCCCTCCCCCCTACCTCCCCCCTCCCTCCAACTCCCCCCTTCCCCCTCCCCTCCCACCCCTTCCCCCCTCCCCTCCTACCCCTTCCCCCCTCTCCTCCCCCCCTCTATCCCCCTCCCTCCCCGCCTCACAGTTACAATGGAAACCCTACGGGGACGGGCCCAACGGGGAAAGAGGGGTACTGGGAAAAGGGGAGGTCCCCCTCCCTCCCCTCCCCCTCCCTCCCCTCCCCCCTCCCTCCCCTCCCCCTCCCTCCCCTCACCCCTCCCTCCCCTCTCCCCTCCCTCCCCTCCCCCTCCCTCCCCTCACCCCTCCCTCCCCTCCCCTCTCTCCCCCTTCCCCCTCCCCTCCCCCTCCCTCCCCCTCCTCTCCCCCTCCACACCTCCCTCCTCCCTTCCCTCCCCCCCACTCCCGGTTACAATGGAAACCCTACGAGGACGGGCCCAACGGGGAAAGAGGGGTACTGGGATAAGGGGAGGTCCCTCTCCCTCCCCCTTCCCCCCTTCCCTCCCCCCTCCCTCCCCCCTACCCCCCTCCATCCCCTCTCCCTCCCCCCTTCCCCCCTCCCCCTCCCCTCCTCCCTCCCTCCCCCTTACCTCCCTCCCCTCCTCCCGGTTACAATGGAAACCCTACGAGGACGGGCCCAACGGGGAAAGAGGGGTACTGGGAAAAGTGGAGGTCCCCCACCCTCCCCCCTTCCCCCCTCCCCTCCCTCCCCCTCCCCCCTACCCCTCTCCCTCCCCCCTCCCACCCTTCCCCCCTCCCCAACTCCCGTCCCCCTCCCTCCCCCTCCCCCCTACCCCCCTCCCTCCCCTTTCCCTCCCCTTCCCCACCCTCCCCCTCCCCTCCTCCCTCCACACCTCCCTCCCCCTTCCCTCCCTCCCCTCCTCCCGGTTACAATGGAAACCCTACGAGGACGGGCCCAACAGGGAAAGAGGGGTATTGGGAAAAGGGGAGGTCCCCCTCCCTCCCCCCTAACCCCCTCCCCCCTCCCTCCCCCTCCCCCCCTACCCCTCTCCCTCCCCCTCCCCTCCCTTCCCCCCTCCCCTCCCCCCTCCCTCCCCCTCCCCTCCTCCATCCACACCTCCCTCCTCCCTCCCTCCCCCTTCCCTCCCTCCCCTCCTCCCGGTTACAATGGAAACCCTACGAGGACGGGCCCAACGGGGAAAGAGGGGTACTGGGAAAAGGGGAGGTCCCCATCCCTCCCCCCTTCCCCCCTCCTCTCCCTCCCCCCTCCCCCTCCCTCCCCTCCCTCCCCTCCCTCCCCCTCCCCTCCCCCCTCCCTCCCCCTCCCCTCCTCCCTCCACACCTCCCTCCTCCCTCCCTCCCCCTTCCCTCCCTCCCCTCCTCCCGGTTACAATGGAAACCCTACGAGGACGGGCACAATGGGGAAAGAGGGGTACTGGGAAAAGGGGAGGTCCCCCTCCCTCCGCCCTTCCCCTCCCTCCTCCCTACCCCCCTCCCCTCCCCCTCCCTCCCTCCCCCCCTACCCCCCTCCCTCCCCCCCCCTCCCTCCTCCCTACCCCCCTCCCTCCCTCATCCCCCCCTTCCCCCCTCTCCTCCCCCTCCCTCCCCCTCCCCTCCTCCCTCCCTCCCCCTTCCCTCCCCCCACCCTCCCCCTTCCCTCCTCCCTCCCTCCCCCTTCCCTCCCCCCCACTCCCCTCCCGGTTACAATGGAAACCCTACGTGGACGGGCCCAACGGGCACACTTGTGCTAATCTATATACTACTAAAACTCAGGAGGGATGCTCTTTCCACCCTCCCCCTCTCTCCCTCCCCCCTCCCCCCTTTCCCCCCTCCCCCCCTTTCCGCCCTCCCCTTCCACCCTCCCCTCCCCTCCCCCCTCCCTCCCCCTTCCCTCCCCCCACTCCCCTTCCCCCTTCCCCCTCCCCTCCTCCCTCCACACCTCCCTCCTCCCCCCCTCCCCCTTCCCTCCCTCCCCTTCTCCCGGTTACAATGTAAACCCTACGAGGACGGGCACAATGGGGAAAGAGGGGTACTGGGAAAAGGGGAGGTCCCCCTCCCTCCGCCCTTCCCCTCCCCCCTCCCTCCCCCTCCCCCTCTCTCCCTCCCCCTCCCCCTCTCTCCCTCCCCCCTTCCCCCCCTCCCCTTCCCCCCCTCCCCTCCCCTACCCCCTCCCTCCCCCTCCCCTCCTCCCTCCACACCTCTCTCTCTCCCCCTTCCCTCCCTCCCCTCCTCCCGGTTACAATGGAAACCCTACGAGGACGGGCCCAACGGGCACACTTGAGATGGGTGCTACAGTGAGAAGCACTATGTGACCGCGAATGTTTCAAAACAAGCACTTAAAAAGCACTTATCTCTTTTTAAAGTATATTTTTTTATTGCAAGTCACTTAACATACACAGATCAGCATTGGGCCCATATGCTCGTGGGCCACCGGGGCAAGTGTTTCGAAAAAAGCACTGAGAGTGTGTATGGGGAGAGAGAGAATGGGGGGGGGGTCTGTGAATGGGGACTGGGGACAACAGGGGTCGTTGCGGAGGGGGCTTGGTGGTGGGGGAAAGAGGGGTACTGGGAAAAGGGGAGGTCCCACTTCCCCCATCAACCCCTTCCTCCCCCCTCCTTCCCACCTCCATCCCCACTCCCTCCCCCCCTCCCTCCCCCCTCAATCCCAACCTCCATCACCACTCAGCCCCTAACTCCCCCCCTCCCTCCTTCCCTCCATCCCACCCTCCCCCACTCCCTCCCCCCTCCCTCCACCATTCCATCCCTCTCCCCCTCCCCCCTCCTTCCACCATCCCTCCACCCCTCCCGGTTACAATGGAAACCCTACAGGGACGGGCCCAACGGGGAAAGAGGGGTACTGGGAAAAGGGGAGATCCCCCTCCCTCCCCCCTTCCCCCTCCCTCCCCCCTCCCCCCTACCCCCCCTCCCCTCTCCCCCTCCCTCCCCTACCCCTTCACTCCCCCCTTCCCCCCTCCCCTCCCTCCCCCCTCCTCCCTCCCTCCCCCTTCCCTCCCTCCCCTCCTCCCGGTTACAATGGAAACCCTACGAGGACGGGCCCAACGGGGAAAGAGGGGTACTGGGAAAAGGGGAGATCCCCCTCCCTCCCTCCCCCCTCACTCCCCCTTACCTCCCCCCTACCCCCCTCCCTCCCCTCTCCCTCCCTCCACCCCCCTTCCCCCCCTCCCCTCCCCCTCCCCTCCCCTCCTCCCTCCACACCTCCCTCCTCCCTCCCTCCCCCTCCCCTCCCTCCCCTCCTCCCGGTTACAATGGAAACCCTACGAGCACGGGCCCAATGGGGAAAGAGGGGTGCTGGGAAAAGGGGAGGTCCCCCTCCCTCCCCCCTCACTCCCTTCTCCCTCCCCCCTCCCTCCCCCTCCCCTTCCCCCCTCCCTCCCCTTCCCCCCTCCCCTCCCTCCCCCTCCCCCCTACCCCCTTCCCTCCCCTCTCCCTCCCTCCCTTCCCCCCTCCCCTCCCCCCCTCCCTCCCCCTCCCCTCCCCCCTCCACTCCTCCCTACTCCCTCCCTCCCCCTTCCCTACCCCCACTCCCCTCCCGGTTACAATGGAAACCCTACGAGGACGGGCCCAACGGGCACACTTCTTCTAGTCTATCTATCTATATACTACTAAAACTCTGCGGTCCAACATTCCGTATGTATGTATGTATATGTGTATGTACGGAAGATTCCGAAGAATTTCTGTCCATAACTTACAAACCCTACTCCTCCCTGAAGGTACACCAAAGCGCTACGATTTTTGTACCGCCATATTCACCATTAACGTGGGCAACTATTGTAAGTACTTTCGTTCAAATTGAAGTTACCTTTTTAAAGCTAGAGAGATATTAAAGTTTAAATTTTCATTTCTAACCCTTTTCTTGAAGGGGCTTCAGCGCGTGATGTCACAATGGCACCCGTGCACCAATCAGAGATCAGCTCGGTTTTAAATTTACATCTTCAGCTTGTGACGTCACAATGCTTGTGTGAGATTGTTGCAACATTGTTGCGAAAGGCAACTGCCAGTTTTTTAAAGTTGTGCAAGTCACTTAACATACACAGATCAGCATGGGGCCCCTATTCCCTCCCTCCCCCCCCCTTCTCCCCTCAACCCCTTCCTCCCCACTCCTTCCCACCTCCATCCCCACTCCCTCCCCCCCTCCCTCCCCCCTCAATCCCAACCTCCATCACCACTCAGCCCCTAACTCCCCCCCTCCCTCCTTCCCTCCATCCCACCCTCCCCCACTCCCTCCCCCCTCCCTCCACCATTCCATCCCTCTCCCCCTCCCCCCTCCTTCCACCCTCCCTCCCCCCCTCCCGGTTACAATGGAAACTATACGGGGACGGGCCCAACGGGGAAAGAGGGGTACTGGGAAAAGGGGAGGTCCCACTTCCCCCCTCAACCCCTTCCTCCCCCCTCCTTCCCACCTCAATCCCCACTCCCTCCCCCCTCCCTCCCCCCTCAATCCCAACCTCCATCACCACTCAGCCCCTAACTCCCCCGCTCCCTCCTTCCCTCCATCCCACCCTCCCCCACTCCCTCCCCCCTCCCTCCACCATTCCATCCCTCTCCCCCTCCCCCCTCCTTCCACCCTCCCTCCCCCCTCCCGGTTACAATGGAAACCCTACGGGGACGGGCCCAACGGGGAAAGAGGGGTACTGGGAAAAGGGGAGGTCCCCCTTCCCCCCTCAACCCCTTCATCCCCCCTCCTTCCCACCTCCATCCCCACTCCCTCCCCCCCTCCTCCCCAACTCCCTCCCCCCTAACTCCCCCCTCCCTCCTTCCCTCCATCCCTCCCTCCCCCAATCCCTCCCCCTCCCTCCACCCTTCCATCCCTCTCCCCCTCCCCCCTCCTTCCACCCTCTCTCCCCCCTCCCGGTTACAATTGAAACCCTACGAGGACGGGCCCAACGGGGAAAGAGGGGTACTGGGAAAAGGGGAGGTCCCCCTCACTACCCCCTTCCCCCTCCCCTCCCCCCTTCCCCTCCCTCCCCCTCCCCCCTCCCTCCCCTCCCCCTCCCTCCCCTCCCCTCCTCCCTCCACCCCTCCCTCCTCCCTCCCTCCCCCTTCCCTCCCTCCCCTCCTCACGGTTACAATGGAAACCCTACGAGGACGGGCCCAACGGGGAAAGAGGGGTACTGGGAAAAGGGGAGATCCCCCTCCCTCCCCCTTCCCCCCTCTCCCCCTTACCTCCCCCCCTCCCTCCCCTCTCCCTCCCTCCTCCCCCTTCCCCCCTCCCCCCCTCCCCTCCCCCTCCCCTCCTCCCTCCACACCTCCCTCCTCCCTCCCTCCCTCCCCCTTCCCTCCCTCCCCTCCTCCCGGTTACAATGGAAACCCTACGAGGACGGGCCCAATGGTGAAAGAGGGGTACTGGGAAAATGGGAGGTTCCCCTCCCTCCCCCCTCCCTCCCTTCTCCCTCCCCCCCTCCCTCCCCCTCCCCTTCCCCCCTCCCTCCCCTTCCCCCCTCCCCCCTCCCTACCCCTCCCCCCTACCCCCTTCCCTCCCCTCTCCCTCCTCCCTTCCCCCCTCCCCTCCCCCTCCCCTCCCCCTCCCCTCCCCCCTCCACACCTCCCTACTCCCTCCCTCGAAAAGCAACTGACAGAAGCACTAAGTAGCCGCGAATGTTTCAAAACCAGCACTTAACCGCGAATGTTTTTTTAAAAAGCACTTAACCGCGAATGTTTCAAAACAAGCAATTAAAAAGCACTTTTTTAAAAAAAGTATTTTTTTTTATTCCAAGAGAATGGGGGGGGGGTCTGAGAATGGGGACTGGGTAGGGGGACAACAGGGGTCGTTGCGGTGGGGGCTTGGTGGTGGGGGAAAGAGGGGTACTGGGAAAAGGGGAGGTCCCACTTCCCCCTCAACCTCTTCCTCCCCCCTCCTTCCCACCTCCATCCCGACTCTCTCCCCCCTCAATCCCAACCTCCATCACCACTCAGCCCCTAACTCACCCCTCCCTCCTTCCCTCCATCCGACCCTCCCCCACTCCCTCCCCCCCTCCCTCCACCCTTCCACCCCTCTCCCCCTCCTTCCACCCTCCCTCCCCCCCTCCCGGTTACAATGGAAACCCTACGGGGACGGGCCCAACGGTGAAAGAGGGGTACTGGGAAAAGGGGAGTTCCCCCTCCCTCCCCTCCTCCCTCCCCTCCCCCCTACCCCTCTTCCCCCCTCCCCCTCCCCTCCCTCACCCTCCCCTCCTCCCTCCACACCTCCCTCCTCCCTCCCTCCCCCCTCCCGGTTACAATGGAAACCCTACGAGGACGGGCCCAACGGGGAAAGAGGAGTACTGGGAAAAGGGGAGGTCCCCCTCCCTCCCCCCTTCCCGCTCCCCTCCCCCCTCCCCTCTCCCTCCCCCTCCCCCCTACCCCCCTCCCTCCCCTCCCCCCTCCCTCCCCTCCCCTCCTCCCTCCACACCTCCCTCCTCCCTCCCTCCCCCTTCCCGCCCTCCCCTCCTCCCGGTTACAATGGAAACCCTACGAGGACGGGCCCAACGGGGAAAGAGGGGTACTGGGAAAAGGGGAGGTCCCCCTCCCTCCCTCCCCCCTACCCACCTCCCTCCCCTCTCCCTCCCCCCTTCCCTCCTCCCTTCCCCCCTCCCCCCTCCCATCCCCCCCTCTCCCCCCTCCCTCCCCCCTACCCCCCTCCCTCCCCTCTCCCTCCCCCCTTCCCCCCTCCCCCCCTCCCCTCCCTCCCCTCCTCCCTCCCCCTTCCCTCCCCTAACCCTCCCCCTTTCCTCCCCTCCCGGTTACAATGGAAACCCTACGAGGACGGGCCCAACGGGCCCACTCGGTCTAGTATACTACTAAAACTCTGCGGTCCAACATTCCGTATGTATGTATGTATATGTGTATGTACGGAAGATTCCGAAGAATTTCTGTCCATAACTTACAAACCCTACTCCTCCCTGAAGGTACACCAAAGCGCTACGATTTTTGTACCGCCATATTCACCATTAACGTGGGCAACTATTGTAAGTACTTTCGTTCAAATTGAAGTTACCTTTTTAAAGCTAGAGAGATATTAAAGTTTAAATTTTCATTTCTAACCCTTTTCTTGAAGGGGCTTCAGCGCGTGATGTCACAATGGCACCCGTGCACCAATCAGAGATCAGCTCGGTTTTAAATTTACATCTTCAGCTTGTGACGTCACAATGCTTGTGTGAGATTGTTGCAACATTGTTGCGAAAGGCAACTGCCAGTTTTTTAAAGTTGTGCAAGTCACTTAACATACACAGATCAGCATGGGGCCCCTATTCCCTCCCTCCCCCCCCCTTCTCCCCTCAACCCCTTCCTCCCCACTCCTTCCCACCTCCATCCCCACTCCCTCCCCCCCTCCCTCCCCCCTCAATCCCAACCTCCATCACCACTCAGCCCCTAACTCCCCCCCTCCCTCCTTCCCTCCATCCCACCCTCCCCCACTCCCTCCCCCCTCCCTCCACCATTCCATCCCTCTCCCCCTCCCCCCTCCTTCCACCCTCCCTCCCCCCCTCCCGGTTACAATGGAAACTATACGGGGACGGGCCCAACGGGGAAAGAGGGGTACTGGGAAAAGGGGAGGTCCCACTTCCCCCCTCAACCCCTTCCTCCCCCCTCCTTCCCACCTCAATCCCCACTCCCTCCCCCCTCCCTCCCCCCTCAATCCCAACCTCCATCACCACTCAGCCCCTAACTCCCCCGCTCCCTCCTTCCCTCCATCCCACCCTCCCCCACTCCCTCCCCCCTCCCTCCACCATTCCATCCCTCTCCCCCTCCCCCCTCCTTCCACCCTCCCTCCCCCCTCCCGGTTACAATGGAAACCCTACGGGGACGGGCCCAACGGGGAAAGAGGGGTACTGGGAAAAGGGGAGGTCCCCCTTCCCCCCTCAACCCCTTCATCCCCCCTCCTTCCCACCTCCATCCCCACTCCCTCCCCCCCTCCTCCCCAACTCCCTCCCCCCTAACTCCCCCCTCCCTCCTTCCCTCCATCCCTCCCTCCCCCAATCCCTCCCCCTCCCTCCACCCTTCCATCCCTCTCCCCCTCCCCCCTCCTTCCACCCTCTCTCCCCCCTCCCGGTTACAATTGAAACCCTACGAGGACGGGCCCAACGGGGAAAGAGGGGTACTGGGAAAAGGGGAGGTCCCCCTCACTACCCCCTTCCCCCTCCCCTCCCCCCTTCCCCTCCCTCCCCCTCCCCCCTCCCTCCCCTCCCCCTCCCTCCCCTCCCCTCCTCCCTCCACCCCTCCCTCCTCCCTCCCTCCCCCTTCCCTCCCTCCCCTCCTCACGGTTACAATGGAAACCCTACGAGGACGGGCCCAACGGGGAAAGAGGGGTACTGGGAAAAGGGGAGATCCCCCTCCCTCCCCCTTCCCCCCTCTCCCCCTTACCTCCCCCCCTCCCTCCCCTCTCCCTCCCTCCTCCCCCCTTCCCCCCTCCCCCCCTCCCCTCCCCCTCCCCTCCTCCCTCCACACCTCCCTCCTCCCTCCCTCCCTCCCCCTTCCCTCCCTCCCCTCCTCCCGGTTACAATGGAAACCCTACGAGGACGGGCCCAATGGTGAAAGAGGGGTACTGGGAAAATGGGAGGTTCCCCTCCCTCCCCCCTCCCTCCCTTCTCCCTCCCCCCCTCCCTCCCCCTCCCCTTCCCCCCTCCCTCCCCTTCCCCCCTCCCCCCTCCCTACCCCTCCCCCCTACCCCCTTCCCTCCCCTCTCCCTCCTCCCTTCCCCCCTCCCCTCCCCCTCCCCTCCCCCTCCCCTCCCCCCTCCACACCTCCCTACTCCCTCCCTCGAAAAGCAACTGACAGAAGCACTAAGTAGCCGCGAATGTTTCAAAACCAGCACTTAACCGCGAATGTTTTTTTAAAAAGCACTTAACCGCGAATGTTTCAAAACAAGCAATTAAAAAGCACTTTTTTTAAAAAAGTATTTTTTTTTATTCCAAGAGAATGGGGGGGGGGTCTGAGAATGGGGACTGGGTAGGGGGACAACAGGGGTCGTTGCGGTGGGGGCTTGGTGGTGGGGGAAAGAGGGGTACTGGGAAAAGGGGAGGTCCCACTTCCCCCTCAACCTCTTCCTCCCCCCTCCTTCCCACCTCCATCCCGACTCTCTCCCCCCTCAATCCCAACCTCCATCACCACTCAGCCCCTAACTCACCCCTCCCTCCTTCCCTCCATCCGACCCTCCCCCACTCCCTCCCCCCCTCCCTCCACCCTTCCACCCCTCTCCCCCTCCTTCCACCCTCCCTCCCCCCCTCCCGGTTACAATGGAAACCCTACGGGGACGGGCCCAACGGTGAAAGAGGGGTACTGGGAAAAGGGGAGTTCCCCCTCCCTCCCCTCCTCCCTCCCCTCCCCCCTACCCCTCTTCCCCCCTCCCCCTCCCCTCCCTCACCCTCCCCTCCTCCCTCCACACCTCCCTCCTCCCTCCCTCCCCCCTCCCGGTTACAATGGAAACCCTACGAGGACGGGCCCAACGGGGAAAGAGGAGTACTGGGAAAAGGGGAGGTCCCCCTCCCTCCCCCCTTCCCGCTCCCCTCCCCCCTCCCCTCTCCCTCCCCCTCCCCCCTACCCCCCTCCCTCCCCTCCCCCCTCCCTCCCCTCCCCTCCTCCCTCCACACCTCCCTCCTCCCTCCCTCCCCCTTCCCGCCCTCCCGTCCTCCCGGTTACAATGGAAACCCTACGAGGACGGGCCCAACGGGGAAAGAGGGGTACTGGGAAAAGGGGAGGTCCCCCTCCCTCCCTCCCCCCTACCCACCTCCCTCCCCTCTCCCTCCCCCCTTCCCTCCTCCCTTCCCCCCTCCCCCCTCCCATCCCCCCCTCTCCCCCCTCCCTCCCCCCTACCCCCCTCCCTCCCCTCTCCCTCCCCCCTTCCCCCCTCCCCCCTCCCCTCCCTCCCCTCCTCCCTCCCCCTTCCCTCCCCTAACCCTCCCCCTTTCCTCCCCTCCCGGTTACAATGGAAACCCTACGAGGACGGGCCCAACGGGCCCACTCGGTCTAGTCTATATACTACTAAAACTCTGCGGTCCAACATTCCGTATGTATGTATGTATATGTGTATGTACGGAAGATTCCGAAGAATTTCTGTCCATAACTTACAAACCCTACTCCTCCCTGAAGTTACACCAAAGCGCTACGATTTTTGTACCGCCATATTCACCATTAACGTGGGCAACTATTGTAAGTACTTTCGTTCAAATTGAAGCTACCTTTTTAAAGCTAGAGAGATATTAAAGTTTAAATTTTCATTTCTAACCCTTTTCTTGAAGGGGCTTCAGCGCGTGATGTCACAATGGCACCCGTGCACCAATGAGAGATCAGCTCGGTTTTAAATTTACATCTTCAGCTTGTGACGTCACAATGCTTGTGTGAGATTGTTGCAACATTGTTGCGAAAAGCAACTGCCAGTTTTTTAAAGTTGTGCAAGTCACTTAACATACACAGGTCAGCATGGGGCCCCTATTCCCTCCCTCCCCCCCTTCCCCCCTCAACCCCTTCCTCCCCACTCCTTCCCACCTCCATCCCCACTCCCTCCCCCCTCCTCCCCAACTCCCTCCCCACCTCCCTCACCCCTCCTCCCCTAACTCCCCCCCCTCCCTCCTTCCCTCCATCCTCCCCCCCCTCCCTCCACCCTTCCATCCCTCTCCCCCTCCCCCCTCCTTCCACCCTCCCTCCCCCCCTTCTGGTTACAAAGGAAACCCTACGGGGACGGGCCCAACGGGGAAAGAGGGGTACTGGGAAAAGGGGAGGTCCCCCTCCCTCCCCTTCCCCCCTCCCCCTCCCCCCTAACCCTCTCCCTCCCCCTTCCCCCCTCCCCTCCCCCCCTCCCCTCCTCCCTCCACACCTCCCTCCTCCCTCCCTCCCCTCCTCCCGGTTACAATGGAAACCCTACGAGGACGGGCCCAACGGGGAAAGAGGGGTACTGGGAAAAGGGGAGGTCCCCCTCCCTCCCCCTTCCCCCATCCCATCCCCCCTCCCTCCCCTCTCCCTCCACCTTCCCCCGTTCCCCCCTCCCCTTCCCCCCTCCCTCCACACCTCTCTCCTCCCTCCCTCCCCTTCCCTCCCTCCCATCCTCCCAATGCTTGTTTGAGATGGGTGCTACATTGTTTCGAAAAGCACCACTAACAGATCGCAGTGAGAAGCACTATGTGACCGCGAATGTTTCAAAACAAGCACTTAAAAAGCACTTATCTTTTTTTAAAGTATTTTTTTTTATTGCAAGTCACTTAACATACAGAAATCAGCATTGGGCCCCTATGCTCGTGGGCCACCGGGGCAAGTGTTTCGAAAAAAGCACTGAGAGTGTGTCTGGGGGAGAGAGAGAATGGGGGGGGTCTGAGAATGGGGACTGGGGAGGGGGACAACAGGGGTCGTTGCGGAGGGGGCTTGGTGGTGGGGGAAAGAGGGGTACTGGGAAAAGGGGAGGTTCCACTTCCCCCCTCAACCCCTTCCTCCCCCCTCCTTCCCACCTCCATCCCCACTCGCTCCCCCCCTCCCTCCCCCCTCAATCCCAACCTCCATCATCACACAGCCCCTAACTCCCCCCCTCCCTCCTTCCCTCCATCCCACCCTCCCCCACTCCCTGCCCCCTCCCTCCACCCTTCCATCCCTCTCCCCCTCCCACCTCCTTCCACCCTCCCTCCCCCCCTCCCGGTTACAATGGAAACCCTACGGGGACGAGCCCAACGGGGAAAGAGGGGTACTGGGAAAAGGGGAGATCCCCCTCCCTCCCCTCCCCCTACCCCCTTCCCCCCTCCCCTTCCCCCTCCCCTCCCCCCTCCCTCCCCCTCCCCTCCTCCCTTCACACCTCCCTCCTCCCTCCCCCCCCCCTCCCGGTTACAATGGAAACCCTATGAGGACAGGCCCAACGGGGAAAGAGGGGTACTGGGAAAAGGGGAGGTCCCCCTTCCCCCTCAACCCCTTCATCCCCCCTCCTTCCCACCTCCATCCCCACTCCCTCCCCCCCTCCTCCCCCTCCCTCCCCAACTCCCTCCCCCCTCCCCCCTAACTCCCCCCTCCCTCCTTCCCTCCCTCCCCAATCCCTCCCCCCCTCCCTCCACCCTTCCATCCCTCTCCCCCCTCCTTCCACCCTCCCTCCCCCCTCCCGGTTACAATTGAAACCCTACGAGGACGGGCCCAACGGGGAAAGAGGAGTACTGGGAAAAGGGGAGGTCCCCTCCCTCCCCCCTTCCCCCTCCCCTCCCCCCTCCCCTCTCCCTCCCCCTCCCCCCTACCCCCCTCCCTCCCCTCCCCCCTCCCTCCCCTCCCCTCCTCCCTCCACACCTCCCTCCTCCCTCCCTCCCCCTTCCCGCCCTCCCCTCCCGGTTACAATGGAAACCCTACGAGGACGGGCCCAACGGGGAAAGAGGGGTACTGGGAAAAGGGGAGGTCCCCCTCCCTCCCTCCCCCCTCCCCTCTCCCTCCCCCCCTTCCCTCCTCCCTTCCCCCCTCCCCCTCCCATTCCCCCCTCCCTCCCCCCTACCCCCCTCCCTCCCCTCTCCCTCCCCCCTCCCCCCCTCCCCTCCCTCCTCCCTCCCCCTTCCCTCCCCCAACCCTCCCCCTTTCCTCCCCTCCCGGTTACAATGGAAACCCTACGAGGACGGGCCCAACGGGCCCACTCGGTCTAGTATACTACTAAAACTCTGCGGTCCAACATTCCGAAGATTTCTGTCCATAACTTACAAACCCTACTCCTCCCAGACGGTACACCAAAGCGCTACGATTTTTGTACCGCCATATTCACCATTAACGTGGGCAACTATTGTTAAGTACTTTCGTTCAAATTGAAGCTACCTTTTTAAAGCTAGAGAGATATTAAAGTTTAAATTTTCATTTCTAACACTTTTCTTGAAGGGGCCAAACCCTACTCCTCCCAGACGGTACACCAAAGCGCTACGATTTTTGTATCGCCGTATTCACCATTAACATGGGCAACTATTGTAAGCACTTTCGTTCAAATTGAAGCTACCTTTTTAAAGCTAGAGAGATATTAAAGTTTAAATTTTTCATTTCTAACCCTTTTCTTGAAGGGGCTTCAGCGCGTGATGTCACAATGGCACCCATGCACCAATGAGAGATCAGCTCGCGATGGACAAGCGGCTGCTATTGGGTGTTTACTACTTTAAATTTACATGATTTTTTTTCTGACCTTTTTTTTCAAGGTCTTCAGCTTGTGACGTCACAATGCTTGTGTGAGATGTTGCAACATTGTTGCGAAAAGCAACTGCCAGTTTTTTAAAGTTGTGCGAGTCACTTAACATACACAGATCAGCATGGGGCCCCTATTCCCTCCCTCCCCCCCCTTCCCCCCTCAACCCCTTCCTCCCCACTCCTTCCCACCTCCACCCCCCCTCCCTCCCCCCCTTCCCCCTCCCCTCCCCCCTCCCTCCCCCTCCACCCTCCACACCTCCCTCCCTCCCCCTTCCCTCCCTCCCCTCCTCCCGGTTACAATGGAAACCCTACGAGGACGGGCCCAACGGGGAAAGAGGGGTACTGGGAAAAGGGGAGGTCCCCCTTCCCCCCTCAACCCCTTCCTTCCCACCTCCATCCCCACTCCCTCCCCCCTCCTCCCCCTCCCTCCCCAACTCCCTCCCCCCTCCCCCTCCCCCTAACTCCCCCCCTCCCTCCTTCCCTCCATCCCTCCCTCCCCAATCCCTCCCCCCTCCCTCCACCCTTCCATCCCTCTCCCCCCTCCTTCCACCCTCCCTCCCCCCTCCCGGTTACAATTGAAACCCTACGAGGACGGGCCCATCGGGGAAAGAGGGGTACTGGGAAAAGGGGAGGTCCCCCTCCCTTCCCCCTTCCCCCTCCCCTCCCCCTCCCTCCCCCTCCCCCCTACCCCCTCCCTCCCCTACCCTCCTCCCTCCACACCTCCCTCCTCCCTCCCTCCCCCTTCCCTCCCTCCCCTCCCGGTTAAAATGGAAACCCTACGAGGACGGGCCCAACGGGGAAAGAGGGGTACTGGGAAAAGGGGACGTCCCCCTCCCTCACCCCCTCCCCTCCCCCCTCCCTCCCCCCTACCCCCCTCCCTCCCCTCTCCCTCCCCCCCTTCCCCCTCCCTCCCCCTCCCCTCCTCCCTCCCCCTCCCCTCCTCCCTCCACACCTCCCTCCTCCCTCCCTCCCCCTTCCCTACCTCCCCTCCTCCCGGTTACAATGGAAACCCTACGACGACGGGCCCAACGGGGAAAGAGGGGTACTGGGAAAACGGGTGGTCCCCCTCCCTCCCCCCTTCCCCCCTCCCTCCCCTCTCCCTCCCCCTTCCCCCTTCCCCCCTCCCCCTCCCCTCCCCCCTCCACACCTCCCTCCTCCCTTCCCTCCCCCCCACTCCCCTCCCGGTTACAATGGAAACCTTACGAGGACGGGCACAACGGGGAAAGAGGGGTACTGGGAAAAGGGGAGGTCCCCCTCCCTCCCCCTTCCACCCTCACCCCTTCCCCCCACCCCTCCCCCTCTCCCTCCCCCCCTCCCTCCACCTCCCCCCCTTCCCCCCTCCCCCTCGCTCCCCCTCCCCTCCTCCCTCCACACCTCCCTCTTCCCTCCCTCCCCCCTCCCTCCCTGCCTCACGGTTACAATGGAAACCCTACGAGGACGGGCCCAACGGGGAAAGGGGTGTGCTGGGGAAAGGGGGGGGAGAGTAAGAGTGTATCTGGGGGAGAGAGAATGGGGGGGTCTGAGAATGGGGACTGGGGAGGGGAACAACAGGGGGCTTGGTGGTTTGGGAAAGAAGAATACTGGGAAAAGGGGAGGTACCCCTCCCTCCCCACTCTCCTCCCTCCCTCATCCCTCCCTCCCTCCCGTCCCAGCAGCGCTGACCGCCGGGAGGTGTAGTCGCCGTCGCCTCTCCCGCTGTTTGATTTCATTTATAAGAAAGACATTTATTTAAAATGAGGAATGTGATTTTCATTAAGTTTGATTTTATTTATTTTAAAAAAGCTGATGCTCTATAGATAAGTTTATTTCCTTTTCAACAAAGAACGCTGTTTATTTTAAAGTAAAATAGACCCTCCCCCCACCCCCCTCCCTCCCCTCTCCCTCCCCATCCCCCTCCCCTCCTTCCCCCTCCCCTCCCCCCTCCACTCCACCCTCCCCTCCCCCCCTCCCTCCCACTTCCCTCCCTCCCATCCTCCCGGTTACAATGGAAACCCTACGAGGACGGGCCCAACGGGCCCACTCGGTCTAGTATAATACTAAAACTCTGCGGTCCAACATTCCGTATGTATATACGGAAGATTCCGTATGTATATACGGAAGATTCCGAAGATTTCTGTCCATAACTTACAAACCCTGCTCCTCCCAGACGGTACACCAAAGCGCTACGATTTTTGTACCGCCGTATTCACCATTGACATGGGCAACTGTTGTAAGTACTTTCGTTCAAATTGAAGCTACCTTTTTAAAGCTAGAGAGATATTAAAGTTTAAATTTTCATTTCTAACACTTTTCTTGAAGGGTCCAAACCCTACTCCTCCCAGACGGTACACCAAAGCGCTACGATTTTTGTACCGCCGTATTCACCATTAACATGGGCAACTATTGTAAGTACTTTCGTTCAAATTGAAGCTACCTTTTTAAAGCTAGAGAGATATTAAAGTATAAATTTTCATTTCTAACCCTTTTCTTGAAGGGGCTTCAGTGCGTGATGTCACAATGGCACCCGTGCACCAATGAGAGATCAGCTCGGTTTTAAATTTACATCTTCAGCTTGTGACGTCACAATGCTTGTGTGAGATTGTTGCAACATTGTTGCGAAAAGCAACTGCCAGTTTTTTAAAGTTGTGCAAGTCACTTAACATACACAGATCAGCATGGGGCCCCTATTCCCTCCCTTCCCCCCTCAACCCCTTCCTCCCCACTCCTTCCCACCTCCATCCCCACTCCCTCCCCCCCTCCTCCCCAACTCCCTCCCCACCTCCCTCACCCTTCCTCCCCTGACTCCCCCCCCTCCCTCCTTCCCTCCATCCTTCCCCCCCTCCCTCCACCCTTCCATCCCTCCCCCCTCCTTCCACCCTCCCTCCCCCCCTTCTGGTTACAAAGGAAACCCTACGGGGACGGGCCCAACGGGGAAAGAGGGGTACTGGGAAAAGGGGAGGTCCCCCTCCCTCCCCTTCCCCCCTCCCCTCCCCCCTCCCCCTCCCCCCTAACCCTCTCCCTCCCCTTCCCCCCTCCCCTCCCCCCTCCCCTCCTACCTCCACACCTCCCTCCTCCCTCCCTCCCCTCCTCCCGGTTACAATGGAAACCCTACGAGGACGGGCCCAACGGGGAAAGAGGGGTACTGGGAAAAGGGGAGGTCCCCCTCCCTCCCCCCTTCCCCCATCCCATCCCCCCTCCCTCCCCTCTCCCTCCCCCTTCCCCCCGTTCCCCCTCCCCTTCCCCCCTCCCTCCACACCTCTCTCCTCCCTCCCTCCCCTTCCCTCCCTCCCATCCTCCCAATGCTTGTTTGAGATGGGTGCTACATTGTTTCGAAAAGCACCACTAACAGATCGCAGTGAGAAGCACTATGTGACCGTGAATGTTTCAAAACAGGCACTTAAAAAGCACTTATCTTTTTTTAAAGTTTTTTTTTTAATGGCAAGTCACTTAACATACACAGATCAGCATTGGGCCCCTATGCTCGTGGGCCACCGGGGCAAGTGTTTCGAAAAAAGCACTGAGAGTGTGTCTGGGGGAGAGAGAGAATGGGGGGGGGGGTCTGAGAATGGGGTCTGGGGAGGGGGACAACAGGGGTCGTTGCGGAGGGGGCTTGGTGGTGGGGGAAAGAGGGATACTGGGAAAAGGGGAGGTCCCACTTCCCCCCTCAACCCCTTCCTCCCCCCTCCTTCCCACCTCCATCCCCACTCCCTCCCCCCCTCCCTCCCCCCTCAATTCCAACCTCCATCACCACTCAGCCCCTAACTCCCCCCCTCCCTCCTTCCCTCCATCCCACACTCCCCCACTCCCTCCCCCCTCCCTCCACCCTTCCATCCCTCTCCCCCTCCCCCCTCCTTCCACCCTCCCTCCCCCCCTCCCGGTTACAATGGAAACTCTACGGAGACGGGCCCAACGGGGAAAGAGGGGTACTGGGAAAAGGGAGGTCCCCCTCCCTCCCCTTCCCCCCTCCCCCCTCCCCCTCTCCCTCCCTTCCCCCTCCCCTCCACCCCCTCCCTCCAAAACTCCCTCCCCCATCCCTCAACACTCCCCACCTAACTCCCCCATCCCTCATTCCCACAATCCCTCCATCCACCAATCCCTCCCCCCTCCCTCCACCCCTCTCCCCCTCCTTCCACCCTCCCTCCCCCCTCACGGTTACAATGGAAACCCTACGGGGACGGGACCAACGGGGAAAGAGGGGTACTGGGAAAAGGGGAGGTCCCCCTCCCTCCCCCCTTCCCCCATCCCATCACCCATCTCTCCCCTCTCCCTTCCCCCTCCCCCCCTTCCCCCCTCCCATTCCCCCCTCCCTCCCCTCCTCCCTCCACACCTCCCTCCTCCCTCCCTCCCCTTCCCTCCCTCCAAACCTCCAAATGCTTGTGTGAGATGGGTGCAAAATTGTTTCGAAAAGCACCACTAACAGATCGCAGTGAGAAGCACTATGTGACCGCGAATGTTTCAAAACGAGCACTTAAAAAGCACTTATCTTTTTTTAAAGTATTTTTTTTAATTGCAAGTCACTTAACATACACAGATCAGCATTGGGCCCCTATGCTCGTGGGCCACCGGGGCAAGTGTTTCGAAAAAAGCACTGAGAGTGTGTCTGGGGGAGAGAGAGAATGGGGGGGGTCTGAGAATGGGGACTGGGGATGGGGACAACAGGGGTCGTTGCGGAGGGGGCTTGGTGGTGGAGGAAAGAGGGGTACTGGGAAAAGGGGAGGTCCCCTTCACCCCTCAACCCCTTCCTCCCCCTCCTTCCCATCTCCATCCCCACTCCCTCCCCCCTCCTCCCCCTCCCTCCCCATCCCTCTCCACCTCCCTCAACCCTCCCCCCTAACTCCCCCCCTCCCTCCTTCCCTCCATCCCTCCCTCCCCCACTCCCACCCCCCTCCCTCCACCCTTCCATCCCTCTCCCCCTCCCCCTCCCCCCTCCTTCCACCCTTCCTCCCCCCCTCCCGGTTACAATGGAAACCCTACGGGGACAGGCCCAACGAGGAAAGAGGGGTACTGGGAAAAGGGGAGGTCCCCCTCCCTCCCCCCCTTCTCCCTCCACTCCACCCTCCCCTCCCCCCCTCCCTCTCCCCTGCTCCCTCCACACCTCCCTCCTCCCTCCCTCCCTCTTCCCTCTTCCCTCCCTCCCATCCTCCCAGTTACAATGGAAACCCTACGAGGACGGGCCCAACGGGCCCACTCGGTCTAGTATACTACTAAAACTCAGATCTTGTAGGTTTGTATCAGGATTTGTGTATATATCAGTGATTCCGGCAAAACGGTAAACCGTGACGCCACGGTTTTTGCACCGCCTTGATCACCAACCTCCCGTCTAACCGGCCGCGATATTTTCATTTAATTTGTTCGTATGTTTTTAAAGTTACAGAGGTTTTAAAGCGCTGCCCCCCCCCTTATTGAAGTTTCTATAGAGGGCGCTGCGGTGCGGATTTAGTCTTCAGCGTGTGATGTCACAATGGACAAGCAGCTGCTATTGGGTGTCTGCTCTTTACAAATTTACATCTTTTTATTTTTAACCTTTTTTTTCAAGGTCTTCAGCTTGTGACGTCACAATGCTTGTGCTACATTGTAGCGAAAGGAAACTGATTGTTTTTTAAAGTTGTGTTTTTTATTGCAAGTCATTTAACATACACAGATCAGCATGGGGCCCCTATGCTCGTGGGCCACCGGGGCAAGTGTTTCGAAAAAAGAAAGGGGAGGTCCCCCTTCCCCCCTCACTTCCCCCCTCCCTCCCCCCTCCCTCCCCCCTCCCTCCAACTCCCCCCTTCCCACCGGGGCAAGTGTTTCGAAAAAAGAAAGGGGAGGTCCCCCTTCCCCCCTCAACCCCTCACTTCCCCCCTCCCCTCCCCCTACCTCCCCTCCCCCCTACCTCCCCCCTCCCTCCAACTCCCCCCTTCCCCCTCCCCTCCCACCCCTTCCCCCCTCCCCTCCTACCCCTTCCCCCCTCTCCTCCCCCCCTCTATCCCCCTCCCTCCCCGCCTCACAGTTACAATGGAAACCCTACGGGGACGGGCCCAACGGGGAAAGAGGGGTACTGGGAAAAGGGGAGGTCCCCCTCCCTCCCCTCCCCCTCCCTCCCCTCCCCCCTCCCTCCCCTCCCCCTCCCTCCCCTCACCCTTCCCTCCCCTCTCCCCTCCCTCCCCTCCCCCTCCCTCCCCTCACCCCTCCCTCCCCTCCCCTCTCTCCCCCTTCCCCCTCCCCTCCCCCTCCCTCCCCCTCCTCTCCCCCTCCACACCTCCCTCCTCCCTTCCCTCCCCCCCACTCCCGGTTACAATGGAAACCCTACGAGGACGGGCCCAACGGGGAAAGAGGGGTACTGGGATAAGGGGAGGTCCCTCTCCCTCCCCCTTCCCCCCTTCCCTCCCCTCTCCCTCCCCCTCCCCCCCCTAACCCCCTCCCTCCCCTCTCCCTCCCCTTCCCCACCCCTCCCCTCCCTCCCCCTCCCCTCCTCCCTCCACACCTCCCTCCCCCTTCCCTCCCTCCCCTCCTCCCGGTTACAATGGAAACCCTACGAGGACGGGCCCAACGGGGAAAGAGGGGTACTGGGAAAAGGGGAGGTCCCCCTCCCTCCCCCCTTCCCCCCTCCCCTCCCCCCTCCCCCTACCCCTCTCCCTCCCCCCTCCCCTCCCTTCCCCCCTCCCCTCCCCCCCTCCCCCTCCCCTCCATCCACACCTCCCTCCTCCCTCCCTCCCCCTTCCCTCCCTCCCCTCCTCCCGGTTACAATGGAAACCCTACGAGGACGGGCCCAACGGGGAAAGGGGTGTGCTGGGGAAAGGGGGGGGGAGAGTAAGAGTGTATCTGGGGGAGAGAGAATGGGGGGGGTCTGAGAATGGGGACTGGGGAGGGGGACAACAGGGGGCTGGGTGGTTTGGGAAAGAAGAGTACTGGGAAAAGGGGAGGTCCCCCTCCCTCCCCACTCTCCTCCCTCCCTCATCCCTCCCTCCCTCCCGTCCCAGCAGCGCTGACCGCCGGGAGGTGTAGTCGCCGTCGCCTCTCCCGCTGTTTGATTTCATTTATAACAAAGACATTTATTTTAAATGAGGAATGTGATTTTCATTAAGTTTGATTTTATTTATTTTAAAAAAGCTGATGCTCTATAGATAAGTTTATTTCCTTTTCAAAAAAGAACGCTGTTTATTTTAAAGTAAAATAGACCCTCCCTCCCACCCTCCCTCCCACCCCCCACTCCCCTCCCGTTTACAATGGAAACCCTACGAGGACGGGCCCAACGGGGAAAGAGGGGTACTGGGAAAACGGGTGGTCCCCCTCCCTCCTCCCTTCCCCCCTCCCTCCCCCTCCCCATAACCCCTCCCTCCACTCTCCCTCCCCCCTCCCCCCCTCCCCTCCCCCACTCCCTCCCCCACTCCCTCCCCCTCCCCTCCCCCCTCCCTCCTCCCTTCCCTCCCCCCCACTCCCCTCCCGGTTACAATGGAAACCCTACGAGGACGGGCCCAACGGGGAAAGAGGGGTACTGGGAAAAGGGGAGGTCCCCCTCCCTCCCCCTTCTCCCCTCCCCTCCCCTCCCTCCCCCCTAACCCCCTCCCTCCCCTCTCCCTCCCCCCATTCCCCTCTCCAACCCTCCCCTCCCCCTCCCCTCCTCCCTCCACATCTCCCTCCTCCCTCCCTCTCCCTTCCCTCCCTCCCCTCCTCCCGGTAACAATGGAAACCCTATGAGGACGGGCCCAACGGGGAAAGCGGGGTACTGGGAAAAGGGGAGGTCCCCCTCCCTCCCCCTTTCCCCCCTCCCTACCCCCTCCATCCTCTCTCCCTCCCCCCTCCCCTCCCCTCCTCCCTCCCCCCTCCCTCCCCCTCCCCTCACCAACCCTCCTCCCTCCCCCTCTCCCTCCCCCTCCCCCTCCCTCCCCCTCCCTTCCTCCCTCCCTCCCCCCCACTCCCCTCCCAGTTACAATGGAAACCCTACGAGGACGGGCCCAACGGGGAAAGAGGGGTACTGGGAAAACGGGTGGTCCCCCTCCCACCCCTCCTTCCCCCCTCCCTCCCCCTCCCTCCACTCTCCCTCCCCCCTCCCCTCCCCCACTCCCTCCCCCTCCCCTCCCTCCTCCCTTCCCTCCCCCCCACTCCCTTCCCGGTTAGAATGGAAACCCTACGAGGACGGGCCCAATGGGGAAAGAGGGGTACTGGGAAAAGGGGAGGTCCCCCTCCCTCCCCCTCCCTCCCTCCCTCCCCCCTCCCTCCCCTCCCTCCACCTCCCCCCCTTCCCCCCTCCCCCCCTTCCCCTCCCACCCCTTCCCCCCTCCCCTCCCCCCCTCCATCCCCCTCCCCTCCTCCATCCCTCCCCCCTCCCTCCCCACCTCCCGGTTACAATGGAAACCCTACGAGGACGGGCCCAACGGGGAAAGAGGGGTACTGGGAAAAGGGGAGGTCCCCCTCCCTCCTCCCTTCCCCCCTCCCTCCCCTTTCCCTCCACCTCCCCCTCTTCCCCGTCCCCTTCCCCCCTCCCCTCCCCCTTTCCCTCCCCTCCTCCCTCCACACCTCCCTCCTCCCTCCCTCCCTCCCCCCTCCCTCCCCGCCTCCCGGTTACAATGGAAACCCTACGAGGACGGGCCCAACGGGGAAAGAGGGGTACTGGGAAAACGGGTGGTCCCCCTCCCTCCCCCCTTCCCCCCTCCCTCCCCCTCCCCATAACCCCTCCCTCCACTCTCCCTCCCCCCTCCCCCCCTCCCCTCCCCCACTCCCTCCCCCACTCCCTCCCCCACTCCCTCCCCCTCCCCTCCCCCCTCCCTCCTCCCTTCCCTCCCCCCCACTCCCCTCCCGGTTACAATGGAAACCCTACGAGGACGGGCCCAACGGGGAAAGAGGGGTACTGGGAAAAGGGGAGGTCCCCCTCCCTCCCCCTTCTCCCCTCCCCTCCCCCTCCCTCCCCCTACCCCCCTCCCTCCCCTCTCCCTCCCCCCCTTCCCCTCTCCAACCCTCCCCTCCCCCTCCCCTCCTCCCTCCACATCTCCCTCCTCCCTCCCTCTCCCTTCCCTCCCTCCCCTCCTCCCGGTAACAATGGAAACCCTACGAGGACGGGCCCAACGGGGAAAGCGGGGTACTGGGAAAAGGGGAGGTCCCCCTCCCTCCCCCTTTCCCTCCTCCCTACCCCCCTCCATCCTCTCTCCCTCCCCCCTCCCCTCCCCTCCTCCCTCCCCCCTCCCTCCCCCTCCCCTCACCTCCCCTCCTCCCTCCCCCTCTCCCTCCCCCTCCCCCTCCCCCCCTCCCTCCCCCTCCCTTCCTCCCTCCCTCCCCCCCACTCCCCTCCCAGTTACAATGGAAACCCTACGAGGACGGGCCCAACGGGCACACTTGTGCTAGTATACTACTAAAACTCAGATCTTGTAATTTGATTTCGCTGATTTCTCCAAAACGGTAAACCGTTGCGCCAAGATTTTTGCGCAGCCTTAATCACCAAGGGGACATCTGCTGGAAAATGATGTTTTTATTTAATTCGGTCGTATATTTTTTAAGTTACAGAGGTTTTAAAGCACTGCCCCCCCCCCTCATTAATTATTGATGGTACTATAGGGGGCGCTGCGGTGCGGATTTAGTCTTCAGCGTGTGACGTCACAATGGACAAGCAGCTGCTATTGGGTGTCTGCTCTTTACAAATTTACATCTTTTTATTTTTAACCTTTTTTTTCAAAGGTCTTCAGCTTGTGACGTCACAATGCTTGTGTTTCGAAAAAAGAAAGGGGAGGTCCCCCTTCCCCCTCAAACCCTCCCTCCCCCCTCCTCCCTCCCTCCCCCTTCCCTCCCTCCCCTCCTCCCGGTTACAATGGAAACCCTACGAGGACGGGCGCAACGGGGAAAGAGGGGTACTGGGAAAAGGGGAGGTCCCCCTCCCTCTCCCCTTCCCCCTCCCCCCCTCCCTCCCCTCCCTCCCCCCTCCCTCCCCCTCACCCACCCTCTCCCTCCCACCCTCCCCCTCCCCTCTCCCCCTCCCTCCCCCTCCCCTCCTCCCTCCACACCTCCCTCCTCCCTCCCTCCCCCGTCCCTCCCTCCCATCCTCCCGGTTACAATGGAAACCCTATGAGGACGGGCACAACGGGGAAAGAGGGGTACTGGGAAAAGGGGAGGTCCCCCTTCCTCCCCCCCTCCCCTCCCCCTCCCTCCCCCCTCCCCCCTCCCTCCCCCCTCCCCTCCCCTCCCTCTCTCCCCCCTCCCTCCTCCCTACCCCCTCCCTCCCCTCTCCCTCCCCATCCCCCCCTTCCCTCACCCTCCCTCCCCTCCCCTCCTCCCTCCCTCCCCCTTCCCTCCCCCCACCCTCCCCCTTCCCTCCCCCCCACTCCCCTCCCGTTTACAATGGAAACCCTTCGAGGACGGGCCCAATGGGCACACTTGTGCTAGTCTATCTATCTATCTATCTATCTATCTATCTATCTATCTATCTATCTATCTATCTATCTATCTATCTATCTATCTATCTATCTATCTATCTATCTATCTATCTATCTACTATTAAAACTCACTTCTTGTTTATAAATATGTTTGTATCTTGGGTTTGTGTATGTATCACTGATTGCGGCAAAACTGTAAACCTTCGCGTCACGGTTTTCGCACCGCCTTGATCACCAACCTCCCGTCTGACCGGCCGCGATATTTTCATTTAATTTGGTCATATATTTTTTAAGTTACAGAGGTTTTAAAGCGCTGCCCCCCCTGATTTATCGAAGTTTTGACAGAAGGGGGGCGCTGCGGTGCGGATTAATCTTCATTGTGATGTCACAATGCCCCTGTGCCAAGCAGCTGCTATTGGGTGTCTGCTCTTTACAAATTTACATTTTTTAATTTTTAACCTTTTTTCCCCAAGGTCTTCAGCTTGTGACGTCACAATGCTTGTGCTACATTGTTGCGAAAAGCAAATGGTTGTTTTTTAAAGTTGTGTTTTTAATTGCAAGTCACTTAACATACACAGATCAGCATGGGGCCCCTATGCTCGTGGGCCACCGGGGCAAGTGTTTCGAAAAAAGAAAGGGGAGGTCCCCCTTCCCCCCTCAACCCCTCCCTCCCCCCTTCCCCCCTCCCCTCCCTCCCCCCTCCCTCCAACTCCCCCCTTCCCCCCTCCTTCCCTTCCCCCCTCCCCTCCCCTCCCCCCCTCCATCCCCCTCCCCTCCTCCCTCCCTCCCCCCTCCCCCCCGCCTCCCAGTTACAATGGAAACCCTACGGGGACGGGCCCAACGGGGAAAGAGTGGTACTGGGAAAAGGGGAGGTCCCCCTCCCTCCCCCTCCCCTCCCCCCTCCCTTACCCCCTACCCCCTCCCTCCCCTCTCCCTCCCTCCCCTCCCCCTCCCCTCCTCCCTCCACACCTCCCTCCTCCCTCCCTCCCCCTTCCCTCCCTCCCCTCCTCCCGGTTACAATGGAAACCTTACGAGGACGGGCCCAACGGGGAAAGAGGGGTACTGGGAAAAGTGGAGGTCCCCCTCCCTCCCCCCTTCCCCCATCCCCTCCCTCCCCCTCCTCCCCTACCCCTCTCCCTCCCCCCTCCCCCCTTCCCCCTCCCCCACTCTCCTCCCCTCCCCTCCCTCCCCCTCCCCCCCTAACCCCCTCCCTCCCCTCTCCCTCCCCTTCCCCACCCCTCCCCTCCCTCCCCCTCCCCTCCTCCCTCCACACCTCCCTCCTACCTCCCTCCCCCCTACGAGGACGGGCCCAACGGGGAAAGGGGTGTGCTGGGGAAAGGGGGGGGGGGTAGAGTAAGAGTGTATCTGGGGGAGAGAGAATGGGGGGGTCTGAGAATGGGGACTGGGGAGGGGGACAACAGGGGGCTTGGTGGTTTGGGAAAGAAGAGTACTGGGAAAAGGGGAGGTCCCACTCCCTCCCCACTCTCCTCCCTCCCTCATCCCTCCCTCCCTCCCGTCCCAGCAGCGCTGACCGCCGGAGGTGTAGTCGCCGTCGCCTCTCCCGCTGTTTGATTTCATTTATAACAAAGACATTTATTTAAAATGAGGAATGTGATTTTCATTAAGTTTGATTTTATTTATTTAAAAAGCTGATGCTCTATAGATAAGTTTATTTCCTTTTCAACAAAGAACGCTGTTTATTTTAAAGTAAAATAGACCCTCCCCCCCACCCCCCTCCCTCCCCTCTCCCTCCCCATCCCCCTCCCCCCCTTCCCCCTCCCCTCCCCCCTCCACTCCACCCTCCCCTCCCCCCTCCCTCCCCCTTCCCTCCCTCCCATCCTCCCGGTTATAATGGAAACCCTACGAGGACGGGCCCAACGGGCACACTTGTGCTAGTCTATCTATCTATCTATCTATATACTATTAAAACTCAGATCTTGTTTATATATTTTTTTTGGGTTTGACCTGAATATATCGTATTTTTATACGTAACAGCGATTGCAGCAAAACGGCGGACCGTAGCACGACGGTGTTTGCACCGCCTCAATCGCCAATCTCGCGCTCGCTCGGCCGTGATATTTTCATTTAATTTGGTCGCGTGTTTTTTAAGTTACAGAGGTTTTAAAGCGCTGCCCCCCCATTTTTCAGGGGGGCGCTGCGGTGCAGATTTAGTTTTCAGCTTGTGGCTTGTGACGGCTACATTTGTTTCCAAAAGTTTCCAGAAAAGGATTTAGTTTTCAGCTTGTGGCGGCTACATTGTTTCGAAAAGCTTCCAGAAAAGCACTGATTGTTTTGTTATTGCAAGTCAAGTCAAGTCAAGTCAAGTCAGTTTTATTTGTATAGCACATTTAAAAACAACCCACGTTGACCAAAGTGCTGCACATCTGATTAGGAAAAAAAAAAAAAAAAAGAAGGCTATAGTGGTCACTTGACATACACAGATCAGGAGGACGGGCCCAACGGGCACACTTGGAGAGTAAGAGTGGGGCTGGGGGAGGAGAGAATGGGGGGTGTGGGGACGGGCCCAACGGGCCCTCTTTTCTAGTATACTATTAAAACTCAGATCTTGTGTATTTTTTTGGGGTTTGACCTGGTATGCACGTAACAACGGTTTCTCTGATTTCGTCAAAACGGTGAACCGTAGCGCCACGATTTTTGCACCACCTTAATCACCACGCGGTTATCTGCTGGAAAATTATTTTTTATTTAATTCGGTCGCATGTTTTTTAAGTTACAGAGGTTTTAAAGCGCTCCCCCCCCCCCCCCCCTAATTTATAGAGGGCGCTGTGGTGCGGATTTATTGAAGGTCTTCAGCTTGTGATGTCACAATGCCCCTGTGAGATGGGTGCAACATTGTTGCGAAAAGCGTGTGACGTCACAATGGACAAGCAGCTGCTATTGGGTGTCTACTCTTTACAAATTTACATTTTTTTTATGAGAAGCACTTGGTCAAGTCAAGTCCATTTTATTTGTATAGCACATTTAAAAACAACCCACGTTGACCAAAGTGCTGTACATCTGATTAGGTACTAAGGAAAAAAATGAGACATACAGTGGCACGCAAACAGTTCACAGCACCTCCTCAATGAGCCTCAAACGCGAGGGAGTAGAAATAGGTTTTGAGCCTGGACTTAAAGGAGTGGATGGAGGGGGCAGTTCTGATGGGGAGAGGGATGCTGTTCCACAGTCTAGGAGCTGCAACCGCAAAAGCTCGGTCACCCCTGAGCTTAAGACCGGAAGCTTAGTGACCGGAAATTTTGTGAAAAGACACTGAGAGTGTGTCTGGGGGAGAGAGATCGTTGCGGAGGGGGCTTGGTGGTGGGGGGAAAGAGGGGTACTGGGAAAAGGGGAGGTCCCCCTTCCCCCCTCACCCCTTCTCCCCCCTCCTTCCCACCTCCACCCCCACTCCCTCCTAAAACTCCTCCTCCCTCCCCAACTCCCTCCACCCTCCCTCACCCCTCCACCCCCTAACTCTCCCCCGTCCCCTCCATCCCTCCCTCCCCTCTCCCTTCCCCTCCCCTCCCCCCTCCCTCCCCTCCCCCCCTACCCCTCTCCCTCCCCTCCCCCCTCCCTCACCCTCCAAACCTCCCTCCTCCCTCCCTCCCCTTACCCCCCCCCCAATCCCCTACCGGTTACAATGGAAACCCTACGAAGACGGGTCCAACGGGGAAAGAGGGGTACTGGGAAAAGGGGAGGTCCCCCTCCCCCCTCCCCTCCCCCCCCTCACTCCCCACCACCCCTACCTCCCTCCCCTCCCTCCCCCCTTCCCCCCCTCTCCTCCACCCCTCCCCCCCTCCCTTCCTTCCCTGCCTCCCCTCCTCCCGGTTACAATGGAAACCCTACGAGGACGGGCCCAACGGGGAAAGAGGGCTACTGGGAAAAGGGGAGGTCCCCCTCCCTCACCACTTGCCCCCTCCCCTCCCCCTCCCTCCCCCTCCCTCCCCCTCCCCCCCTACCCGTCTCCCTCCCCTCCCCCCTTCCCCCCTCCCCTCCCTCCCCCTCCCCTCCCCCTCCACACCTCCCTCCTCCCTCCTCCCTCCCTCCCCTTACCCCCCCCCCCCACTCCCCTCCCGGTTACAATGGAAACCCTACGAAGACGGGCCCAACGGGGAAAGAGGGGTACTTGGAAAAGGGGAGGTCCCCCTCCCCTCCCCCCTCCCTCCCCCTCCCCCCTACCCCCCTCCCTCCCCTCTCCCTCCCCCTCCCCCTTCCCTCCCCCCTCCCCCCTCCCTCCCCCTCCCCTCCTACCTCCCTTCCCTGCCTCCCCTCCTCCCGGTTACAATGGAAACCCTATGAGGACGGGCCCAACGGGGAAAGAGGGCTACTGGAAAAGGGGAGGTCCCCCTCCCTCCCCACTTCCCCCCTCCCCTCCCTCCCCCCCTCCCCTCCTCCCTCCACACGTCCCTCCTCCCTCCCCCCTCCCCTCCCCCCTCCCTCCCCCTTCCCCTCCTCCCTCCACACCTCCCTCCTCCCTCCCTCCCCTTCCCTCCCTCCCCTCCTCCCGGTTATAATGGAAACCCTACGAGGATGGGCCCAACGGGGAAAGAGGGGTACTGGGAAAAGGGGAGGTCCCCCTCCCTCCCTACCCCCTCCCTCCCCCGTCCCCCCTCCCTCCCTCCCCTCCCCTTCCCCCCTCCCTCCCCCTCCCCTCCTCCCTCCACACCTCCCTCCTCCCTCCCTCCCCCTTTCCTCCCTCCCTCCTCCCGGTTACAATGGAAACCCTACGAGGACGGGCCCAACGGCACACTTGTGCTAGTATACTACTAAAACTCAGATCTTGTGTTATATATATATATATATGCGCGTAACAGCGGTTTCTCTGATTTCGTCAAAACGGTGAACCGTAGCGCCACGATTTTTGCACCGCCTTAATCACCACGCGGTTATCTGCTGCAAAATTGTTTTTTATTTAATTCGGTCGCATGTTTTTTAAGTTACAGAGGTTTTAAAGCGATCCCCCCCCCCCCCCTTAAATTATAGGGGGCGCTGTGGTGCGGATTTATTGAAGGTCTTCTCTTCAGATTATGATGTCACAATGCCCCTGTGAGATGGGTGATACATTGTTGCGAATACAGATCGCCGTGAGAAGCACTTGGTCAAGTCAAGTCCATTTTATTTGTATAGCACATTTAAAAACAACCCACGTTGACCAAAGTGCTGTACATCTGATTAGGTACTAAGGAAAAAAATGAAATATACAGTGGCACGCAAACAGTTCACAGTACCTCCTCAATGAGCCTCAAACGCTAGGGAGTAGAAATAGGTTTTGAGCCTGGACTTAAAGGAGTGGATGGAGGGGGCAGTGCTGATGGGGAGAGGGATGCTGTTCCACAGTCTAGGAGCTGCAACCGCAAAAGCTCGGTAACCCCTGAGCTCGGTCCCCCATCCACGAAGGGGGACTGGGGAGGGGGACAACAGGGGTCGTTGCGGAGGGGGCTTGGTGGTGGGGGAAAGAGGGGTACTGGGAAAAGGGGAGGTCCCCCTTCCCCCCACAAACCCTTCATCCCCCCTCCTTCCCACCTCCATCCCCACTCCCTCCCCCCTCCTCCCCCTCCCTCCCCAACTCCCTCCCCCTCCCTCCCCACCTCCCTCACCCATCCCCCCCTAACTCCCCCCACTCCCTCCTTCCCTCCATCCCTCCCTCCCCCAATCCCTCCCCCCTCCCTCCACCCTTCCATCCCTCTCCCCCTCCCCCCTCCTTCCACCCTCCCTCCCCTCTCCCGGTTACAATGGAAATCCTACGGGGACGGGCCCAACGGGGAAAGAGGGGTACTGGGAAAATGGGAGGTCCCCCTCCCTCCCCCTCCCCCCTTACCCACCTCCCTCCCCTCTCCCTCCCCCCTCCCCCCTTCCCCCCATCACCCCCCTCCCATCCCTCCCCCTCCCCTCCTCCCTCCACACCTCCCTCCACACCTCCCTCCTCCCTCCCTCCCTCCCCCTTCCCTCCCTCCCCTCCCGGTTACAATGGAAACCCTACGAGGACGGGCCCAACGGGGAAAGACGGTTACTGGGAAAAGGGTTGGTCCGCCTCCCTCCCCCTTCCCCCCTCCCTTCCACCCCTCCCTCCCCCTCCCCCCTATCCCTCTTCCTCCCCCCCTTCCCCCCTCCCCCCTCCCTCCCCCTCCCCTCCTCCCTCCACACCTCCCTCCTCCCTCCCTCCCCCTTCCCTCCCTCCCCTCCTCCCGGTTACAATGGAAACCCTACGAGGACGGGCCAACGGGGAAAGAGGGGTACTGGGAAAAGGGGAGGTCCTCCCCCCTCCCTCCCCCCTCCCCTCCCCCTCCCCCTCCCTCCCCTCCCCCTCCCCCCACCCCCTCCCTCCCCACCCCCCTCCCCCCCACAACCCTCCCTCCCCACCCCCTCCCCTCCCCCCCTCCCCCTCCCCTCCCCCCCTCCCCTCCCCTCCTCCCTCCCTCCCCTCCTCCCTCCCTCCCCCTTCCCTCCCTCCCCTCCTCCCGGTTACAAAGGAAACCCTACGAGGACGGGCCCAACGGGGAAAGAGGGGTACTGGGAAAAGGGGAGGTCCCCCTCCTTCCCCCCTCCCTCCCCCTCCCTCCCCCCTACCCCCTCCCTCTCCTCTCCCTCCCCCCTTCCCCCTCCCCTCCCCCCTCCCTCCCTCTCCCCCCTCCCTCCCCCTCCCCTCCTCCCTCCACACCTCCCTCCCCCTTCCCTCCCTCCCGTCCTCCCGGTTACAATGGAAACCCTATGAGGACGGGCCCAACGGGGAAAGAGGGGTACTGGGAAAAGGGGAGGTCCCCCTCCCTCCCCCCTTCCCCCTCCCTCCCCCCTTCCCTCCACCTCCCCCCTCCCCTCCCCCCTCCCCTCCCCTCCCTCCCCCTCCCCTCCTCCCTCCACACCTCCCTCCTCCCCCTTCCCTCCCTCCCCTCCTCCCGGTTACAATGGAAACCCTACGAGGACGGGCCCAACGGGGAAAGAGGGGTACTGGGAAAAGGGGAGGTCCCCCTCCTTCCCCCCTTCCCCCTCCCCCCTCCCTCCCCCCTCCCCCCCTACCCCCTCCCTCCCCTCTCCCTTCCCCACTCCCCCCCTCCCCTCCCTCCCCCTCCCCTCCTCCCTCCACACCTCCCTCCCCCTTCCCTCCCTCCCCTCCCGGTTACACTGGAAACCCTATGAGTACGGGCCCAACGGGGAAAGAGGGGTACTGGGAAAAGGGGAGGTCCCCCTCCTTCCCCCCTCCCTCCCCCTCCCTCCCCCCTACCCCCTCCCTCTCCTCTCCCTCCCCCCTTCCCCCTCCCCTCCCCCCTCCCTCCCTCTCCCCCCTCCCTCCCCCTCCCCTCCTCCCTCCACACCTCCCTCCCCTTCCCTCCCTCCCGTCCTCCCGGTTACAATGGAAACCCTACGAGGACGGGCCCAACGGGAAAGAGGGGTACTGGGAAAAGGGGAGGTCCCCCTCCCTCCCCCCTTCCCCCTCCCTCCCCCCTTCCCCCTCCCCTCCCCCCCTCCCCCCTCCCTCCACCTCCCCCCTCCCCTCCCCCCTCCCCTCCCCTCCCTCCCCCTCCCCTCCTCCCTCCACACCTCCCTCCTCCCCCTTCCTCCCTCCCCTCCTCCCGGTTACAATGGAAACCCTACGAGGACGGGCCCAACGGGGAAAGAGGGTACTGGGAAAAGGGGAGGTCCCCCTCCTTCCCCCCTTCCCCCTCCCCCCTCCCTCCCCCCTCCCCCCCTACCCCCTCCCTCCCCTCTCCTTCCCCACTCCCCCCCTCCCCTCCCTCCCCCTCCCCTCCTCCCTCCACACCTCCCTCCTCCCTCCACACCTCCCTCCCCCTTCCCTCCCTCCCCTCCCGGTTACACTGGAAACCCTACGAGTACGGGCCCAACGGGGAAAGAGGGGTAATGGGAAAAGGGGAGGTCCCCCTCCCTCCCCCCTACCCCCTCCATCCCCTCTCCTTCCACCCTTCCCCCCCCTCCCCTCCCCCCCTCCCCCCTCCCTCCCCCTACCCCTCTCCCTACCCTCTCCCTTCCCCCCTCCCCTCCCTCCCCTCCCCCTCCACACCTCCCTCCTCCCTCCCTCCCCCTTCCCTCCCACCCACTCCCCTCCCG
>NW_027602059.1:0-52178 GCF_053455715.1 Rhinoraja longicauda | reverse complement strand
AAATCTTCAACGACAAATAGAACTGATGTACACATATTTCCCATTGAAGGATTATTATCTCAAGTACAGCCATTTTGATTGTATTATTGTATACATAGAATGAGTAGACAATGGACATCTTAATTACCATAACATTTTTCTCCATCTCCTATTAAATTGGTGGGACATGGACCACAGGTATGACCCTCCAGAGGTGCAGGTTGATCTTTGCAGGTATTATTTGAGAAACATTGGTTGTCTTGACAAGCATCAAAATCTTCAGTGCAGTAATCACCGATATATGCAGGAGTACAGTTACAAGCTGCAACCTAAATTGTCAACAGAAATTATTTTGATTGATAAATGATCCAGAGCTTTCATGTTTTTTTATTATTACTTTTTCTCACTTGCCAGGCCCACATCCAAACATTGCCTTCACAGAATCTTCTACATCACGACAGCACAGTCTATTTAGTATTAGAACTTCCAATAAAATAATAATGACCAAGTTATTGAGCATGCCTTCGATTGAACTTACCACAAACATGGCATTATCTGATTCCATGCTGATAAGTGATCTGGAATAATCACAGGTTGAATTGATGCTGCAGTTGCATATAATCAGTGTCAATCCCAGCTCAGAAGTGACCTGTGAATCATTGGCTTGTATTATGGCAAACACTGGAGCGGAGCTTGTTGGATGCCAAGAGAAGTTCCCATTTTCTATAGGTGTAAAAGACAAAATCCACAAGTGATTTCTAAAATGTTACGCGTTCATATTGCACTTTGTGATTGAAATTACAAAATGCTAGTTCACTCAAAGTCAAAAATATTTCTTACAATTTAAACTGACAAATTACATGCAATAACCAAGCGCTTATTGGAGCCCTCATGCGAGCAGCATTGTTTTAGTTTTAGTGATACAATGCAGAAACAGGCCCTTCAGCCCACCGAGTCTGCGCTGATCAGCGATCCTCATACACTAGCACTATCCTACATACTAGGGGAAAAAATTACGATTTTTAACAAAGCTAATTAACCAGTAGTGTGAACTGTGAAAAGGGTGTTAGGAGGTTGCAGGGTGACCTGGACAGGTTGAGTGAGTGGGCAGATGCGTGGCAGATGCAGTATAATATAGATAAATGTGAGGTATTATATAGATAAATCCAATTTGGCGGCAAAAACAAGGAGGCAGATTATTATTTCAATGGTGTTAGGTTAGGTAAGCGGGAAGTACTGGGTGTCCTTGTTCACCTGTCACTGAAAGTTGGTGTGCAGTTACAGCAGGCAGTGAAGAAAGCTAATGGCATGTTGGCCTTCATAACAAGAGTATAGGAGTAAAGAGGTTCTTCTGCAATTGTATAGGGCCCTGGTAAGACCACATCTGGAGTATTGTGTACAGTTTTGGTCTCCTAATTTGAGGAAGGACATTCTTGTAATTGAGGCAGTGCAGCGTAGGTTCACGAGATTGATCCCTGGGATGGCGGGACTGTCATATGAGGAAAGATTGAAAAGACTAGGCTTGAATTCACTGGAGTTTAGAAGGATGAGAGGGGATCTTATAGAGACATATAAAATTATAAAAGGACTGGACAAGCTAGATGCAGGAGAAATGTTCCCAATGTTGGGTGGGTCCAGAACCAGGGGCCACAGTCTTAGAATAAAGGGGAGGCCATTTAAAACTGAGGTGAGACGGAACCTTTTCACCCAGAGAGTTGTGAATTTGTGAAATTCTCTGCCACAGAGGGCAGTGGAGGCCAAATCACTGGATAGATTTATGAGAAAGTTAGATAGAGCTCCCGGGGCTAGTGGAACCAAGGGATATGGGGAGAAGGCAGGCACGGGTTATTGATTGTGGATGATCAGCCATGACCACAATGAATGGCGGTGCTGGCTTGAGTGGCCGAATGGCCTCCTGCTGCACCTATTTTCTATGTTTCTATGTTTCTATAAATCTTTTCCCCTTCACCTTGAACCTATGTCCTCTGGTCCTTGATTCCCCTACTCTTTGTGCATCTACCCGATTTATTCCTCTCATGATTCTATACACTTCTATAAGATCACCCCTCATCCTCCTGCGCTCCATGGAATAGAGACCCAGTCTACTCAACCTCTCCCGAAAGCACACACCCTCTAGTCGTGGTATCATCCTCATAAATCTTCTCTGAACCCTTTCCAGTGACAATATCTTTTCTATAACATGGTGCCCGGAACTGAACCCAATATTCTAAACACGGTCTCACCAACATCTTATATAACTGCAACATGACCTCTATACTCAAATTTTAATGAGATTTTTATGAAATTATTTGAATGAAATTGGCTTTCCGTGATGGATCAGGAAGTGGGGCATGGCAGTGGGACATGTGAAAGCAGAGGGGTGGCAACACGTGCTCAGACTTTGGTGGTCGTGGTGTTTGCAGAGTCAGCTGCTGGAGTCCCTACAGCAGCTAGGTGAGCACAGTCGCATCGCACAGCAATGGAAGGAACTGACTGCATCACCAGGGCCAGGCCAATCCCCACTTCACCATTCAATGCTGCCAGGAGACCAGCCTTTAACATGGGATTACAAGAAATTGTGTATCTCCTTAGGCCAAGATCAGACTTTTCCGAGACTTGGAAGTTGTAAGATGGTGCCAGAACGTGATTATTCCCGATGAAGATATATGATACTGATATATAGTATGATTTGTCTAGATCGCATGCAGAACATGTTTTTCACTGTATCTCTGTACATGTGACAATAATAATAAACTAACTATAAACCCCTTAACCTTCAGTCCCTTTGCCATCCGCGCATAGAGACTGCAATTTTATCAGGATGCATCACTGCTTGGTTTGGGAACAGCTGCATCCAAGACCACAATAAATTGCAGCAAATTGTGGACACAGGCCAGACCATCACACAAACCAACCTCCCTTCCATTGACTACAAATGTACCTCAGGCTGCCTCCCTCGGCAAGGCCAGTAGCATAATCAAGGACAAGTTGCACCCTGGCCACTCCCTATTACCCCCCCCCCTCTCCCATCAGGCATAAGGTATAGAAGTATGAAAACACAGACCTCCAGATTCAGGGACAGTTTCTTCCCCACTGCTTTGAGGCAACTGAACCATCCTACCAACAACTAGAGAGCAATCCTGAACTACTATCTACCTCATTGGTGATCCTCGCACTATCTTTGGTCGGACTTTGCTGGCTTGAGCTTGTACCATACACTTATCGTGTATCTATACACTGTAAATGGTTCGATTGTATTGTCTTTCCACTGACTGGATAGCACGCAACAAAATCTTTTCACTGTACCTTGGTACATGTGACAATAAACTAAACTGAAATGAAACTGATATGTATCATCCACAAAATGCAATGATGTTTATTGCCTGGGCTACTCCAGCAACACATAACACACCCACATCCTTTACTATCAAGATTGGAGATACCACCATCTGCAGATCCCCCTCCAAGTCACATGCCATCTGTGAACGCGTGTGAATGCTCACACTGCCAATCATTCATCACCACTGGATTCAAATCCTGCAACTTCTTACTGAACTGTGACAATATCTTCAATAGAAAGGCTGCAGTGGTACAAAATGTAGCTTATTCCCACCTTCATAAAAGCAATTATGGATGGTCTCTAAATACTGGTGTTGCCAGTAGAGATCACAAAATCCCAAAAAAGCCAGGTCACACAGATCATGAAAAGAAAATAATAAGTTAACTAAAGAAGGTAACCAATCAACCAAACTAGATCAACATTCTCTGATTCCAGAAAGTTATCTGAATTCTCGGGAGAACAACATTACAAACATGGAAAATATTGGGATACCAATACATTTTGATGACTTTTAAAATAAATTCTGGACTAAAACATAAATAGAAACATGGAAACATAGAAAATAGGTGCAGGAGTAGGCCAATCAGCCCTTCAAGCCAGCCGTTCAATATGATCATGGCTGATCATCCTAACTCAGTACCCCATTCCTGCTTTCTCCCCCATATCCCTTGGTTCCGCTAGCCCTAATAGCTATATCTAACTCTCTCTTGAAAACATCCAGTGAAGGCCTCCACTGCCTTCTGTAGCAGAGATTCACAACTCTGGGCATAAAAGATTTTCCTCATCTCAGTCCTAAATGGCCTACCCCTTATTCTTAAACTGTGACCCCTGGTTCTGGACTCTCCCAACATTGGTAACATTTTTCCTGCATCTAGCCTGTCTAATCCCTTAAGAATTTTATATGTTTCTATAAGATTTCCTCTCATCCTTCTAAATTCCAGTGAATATAAGCTGCCTTCTTGTTCTTGCCACCAAAGTGGATAAGCTCACATTTATCCACATTGAACTGCATCTGCCATGCATCTGCCCACTCACCCAACCTATCCACGTCACTCTACAGCATCACAGCATCCTCCTTGCAGCTCACACTGCCACCCAGCTGTATGTCATCCGCTGTGTTAAATACGAGCTAAGCAATTGTATTCCTCCTCTCTTAAAGTTCCCAGTTTTTCTCAAGTATCTCCTTTGCTACTGCTGTACATTCAGATGGTCAAGCACCCACAGTCAAAATATCATCTTCGGTGTCGATTAAATGTCAACCTAATACGTGACTAGAGTGGTAAATAAATGTGGCAAAAGTCACGGATACCCAATCCTTACTTGTCATTGTGATATCTGATGAATTAGTCAGGACTGCAAATGTCACATTGTCATTGTTGGCATCAGTAGCAGTAAACAGAATGACAACTGGTTCATTGAGACGGGTCTGAAGGGATGATTGTCCAGTGATGTTAGGAGGGAAATTATCTGTGAAAAATACACGACTGTTATTCAAAGTCTTTGGTCCTATGTGCAAACAAATTTAAGGCATTATACTCAAAATCATGATGCATGTGGATATAATTTATGAAAAATTCAAAAAGATTGAGTGTTGGGGACACAGAAATTCTTCAGTGGTTTAAAATACACGCTGGTTTGGTGACTCGTAAAGGATCCAGGTGAGATTTGAGGACAGCAACACAATTTATAATCACACAGCTGCCAATTGCTTTAAGTGAGCTATTGGTTATTACAAATTAAGGTGTTTTGGCACGCAACAGAATTTCCAGCCTGGAAACATTTCATTTGGTTTCCAAGTTCACAGTAATAGAGAAATAAAATTGCAATATTATGTTTTATGCCACTTTTCAGATACTAAATACTGAAACTATCAAACCTCATTATATTAACTTCCTTCCACTTACATTTATTGCATTAAAATTCATTGCCACAATACAGAGCGGCATGGTGGCGCAGTAGTAGAGTTGCTGCCTTGCAGCGCCAGAAACCCGAGTTTGATCCTGACTACAGGTGCTGTCTGTACGGAGTTTGTACGTTCTCCCTGTGACCGCGTGGATTTTCTCTGAGATCTTTGGTTTCATCCCACACTCCAAAGATGGCCAGGTTTGTGGGTTAATTGGCTTGGTATAAACGTAAATTGCCCTGAGGATAGTTTTTGAAGGCAATGGAATGTCAGGAATGTGGAATGCTTTTAGATGTGTGCTGACAAGAGTCCAGGGCATGCATGTTCCTGTTATAGTGTAGGGCAAAGAAGGTGAGCCTAAGGAAGCGGATGATGAAATTGAGGCTCTGGACAAGAGTTAGAAAGAGACTTGGGGCAGGTATAAGCAGCTGAGGTCAAGTGTACCCTTGGAGGAGTTCCGGGAACTGAGGTGCAAGCTACGAAAGGAGACGAGGAGGGGAAAAAGGGAAGTGGAGAACACTCTGGCAGAAAACATTAAGGATAATCCCAAGGGATTTTATATACATATAAGAAAAAAGGGTAACCAGAGAAAGAGAATGAGACCCCTCAGGAATCAAAGCAGTCAACTCTGTGTGGGGTCACAAGAGATGGGCAAGATCCTCTGTTTTTACCATGGAGAAACAGAGCTTCCTGCTCTGGAAGGTTAGATTGCATGTGATGCAAGATAGCTGAATGGATAGAAAATTGGCTTCATGGAAGGAAGCAGAAGATGATGGTGGAAGGTTGCTTTTCGGGCTGGAAGTCTGTGACTAGAGGTATGTTCGGTACTGGGTCCATTGCTGTTTGTCATCTATATCAATGATTTGGATGAGGTATGATTAGCAAGTTTGCAGATGATACAAAAGTGGGTAGTATTGTAGAAAGTGAAGGTAGTTGTCAAACATTGCAGCAGAATCTTGATAGGTTGGGCAGGTGGGCTGAAGAATGGTTGGTTGAATTTAATACAGAGAAATGTGAAATGTGAGATGATAAGGAGGTGGCGGCACTGCCCTGCAGCTGCGGCTCGCTCGCCGGCAGGCTGTTTGTCTTTCTTCTTTCTTTGTCTATTTGTTAGTGTTAGATGTATGAAATAGCCTATCTTTAGCTGTGTATATGTGGGGGGTGGTGGGGGGGGTGGGGGAAACTTTAAAAAAAATTCTTCCTCAACGGAGATGCGACCCTTTCCGAGTCGTATCTCCGTTTGCGCTAAAAAAATATATTTAAACGCGGGGCCTTCCATCGCCCGCGGGGCCTTCCATCGCCCGGTGCGGCTCGGCCACTGGACTTAACAGTGCCTGGTGCGGCTCAGCTGCTGAGCCTTCCATCGCCCGGTACGGCCGCGGGACGGTTCAGCGCCAGGTGCGGCTCAGCCGCGGGGCCTTCCATCGCCCGGCGCAGCTCGGCCACTGGACTTAACAGTGCCTGGTGCGGCTCAGCCGCGGGGCCTTCCATCGCCCGGTACGGCCGCGGGGCCTTCCATCGCCCGGTACGGCCGCGGGACGGTTCAGCGCCAGGTGCGGCTCGGCCGCGGGGCCTTCCATCGCCCGGCGCGGCTCGGCCGCGGGACCTAACATCGCCCGGTGCGGCTCGGCCGCGGGGCCTTCCATCGCCCGGCGCAGCTCGGCCACTGGACTTAACAGTGCCTGGTGCGGCTCAGCCGCGGGGCCTTCCATCGCCCGGTACGGCCGCGGGGCCTTCCATCGCCCGGTACGGCCGCGGGACGGTTAAGCGCCAGGTGCGGCTCGGCCGCGGGGCCTTCCATCGCCCGGCGCGGCTCGGCCGCGGGACCTAACATCGCCCGGTGCGGCTCGGCCGCGGGGCCTTTCATCGCCCGGCGCGGCTCGGCCGCGGGACTTTACATCACTGGTGCGGCTCGGCCACGGGGCCTTCCATCGCCAGGCATGGCTCGGCCGCAGGGCCTTCCATCGCCCGGCGCGGCTCGGCCGCGGGACCTAACATCGCCCGGTGCGGCTCGGCCGCGGGGCCTTTCATCGCCCGGCGCGGCTCGGCCGCGGGACTTTACATCACTGGTGCGGCTCGGCCACGGGGCCTTCCATCGCCGGGCGTGGCTCGGCCGCAGGGCCTTCCATCGCCGAGCGCGGCTCGGCCACGGGACCTAACATCGCCTGGCGCGGCTCGGCCGCGGGACTTTACATCGCTGGTGCGGCTCGGCCGCGGGGCCTTCCATCGCCCGGTACGGCCACGGGACTTTACATCGCTGGTGCGGCTCGGCCGTGGGACCTTCCATCGCCCGGCTCGGCCGCGGGATGTTTCAGCGCCAGGTGCGGCTCGGCCGCGGGGACTTGGGCGTGGGGAAGAGAGCGGAAGCTTTGTTGCCTCCATCACAGTGAGGGGGTGTTTGGAGTCACTGTGATGGATGTTTGTGTTGGGGTTGTGTGTCTTGTGTTTCTTTTTTTGTGTGACTGCTGATAACGTAATTTTGTTCGGTACCTCGGTACCGAATGACAAATAAAGGCTCTGTATTCTGTATTCTGTATTCTGTGTTGGATTTGGGAAGTCTGACATGGGCAGGACCATAGCTGTGAATGGTCGGGCTCTGGTGTGTGTTTAGAGCAGAGGGATCTCGGTGCAGGTACATAGTTCCTTGAAAGTGCTGTCACAGGTAGATAGGGTGGTCAAAAAAGCTTTAGTCACATTGCCTTCATCAGTCAGAGTATTGAGTATAGAACGAAGATATTTATTCACAAAATGCTGGAGTAACTCAGCAGGTCAGGCAACATCTCGGGAGAGAAGGAATGGGTGACGTTTCAGGTCGAGACCCTTCTTCAGACTGATGTCAGGGGGAGGGACAAAGGAAGGATATAGGTGGAGACAGGAAGATAGAGGGAGGAATCACAGAGGGGGAGCAGCGAGAGAGCATGTTGCTAAACTCTCATCGAAGAGAGGAGGAGAACTTCTTCAAAGTGGACATACCTTGAGGAGAAATCGCAGTATTGAGTATAGAAGTTGGGAGGTCATGCTGCAGTTATATAAAGAAGTTGGTGAGGCCACATTTGGCGTATTGTGTTCAGTTTTGGTCACCATGTTACTGGAAAGATGTTGTCAAGCTGGAAAGAAGATTTGCGAGCATGTTGCCAGGACTCGAGGGCCTGAGCTATAGGGAGAGGTTGAGCAGGTAGGATGTTATTCCTAGAAGCGCAGGAGGATGAGGAGTAATCTGAAAGAGGTGTACAAAATCATGAGGCGGATAAATTGGGTAAACACTGAGTCTTTTGCCCAGATTAGGGAAACTGAGAACCTGAGGACATAGGTTTAAGGTGAAGGGGGAAAGATTTAATAGGAAACTGAGGGGTAACTTTTTTTTTTATACATAGGGTGGTGGGTGTATGGAATGAGTTGCCAGAGGACGTAGTTGAGGCTGGCACTATTATAACATTTAAGAAACATTTAATCAGGTACATGGATAGGATAGATTTAGAGGGATATGGGCAAACACAGGCAGGTGAGACTAGTGTAGATGGGGCATGTTCAGAATTGCAGGTAGTGACTAGTGGGGTGCCGTAAGGCTCAGTGCTGGGACCGCAGCTATTTACAATATACATTGATGATTTACACGAAGGAATTAAAAGTAACATTAGTAAATTTGCAGATGACACAAAGCTGGGTGGCAGTGTGAACTGTGAAGAGGATGCTATGAGGATGCAGGGTGACTTGGACAGGTTGGGTGAGTGGGCAGATGCATGGCTGATGCAATTTAATGTGGATAAATGTGAGGTTATCCACTTTGGTGGTAAGAACTAGAAGGCAGATTATTATCTGAATGGTGTCAGGTTAGGAAAAGGGGAAGTACAAGGAGACCTGGGTGTCCTTCTACATCAGTCACTGAAAGTAAGCATGCAGGTACAGCAGACTGTGAAGAAAGCCAATGGCATGTTGGCCTTCATAACAAGAGGAGTTGAGTATAGGAGCAATGAGGCCCTTCTGCAGTTGTACAGGGCCCTGGTGAGACCACACCTGGAGTACTGTGTGCAGTTTTGGTCCATTTTGAGGAAGGACATTCTTACTATTGAGGGAGTGCAGCTTAGGTTCACGAGGTTAATTCCCGGGATGGCGGGACTGTCATATGATGAAAGAATGGAGCGACTGGGCTTGTATTCACTGGAATCTAGAAGGATGAGAGGGAATCTTATTGAAACATAAAATTATTGAGGGATTGGACACGCTAGATGCAGGAAACATGTTCCCGATGTTGGGGGAATCCATACCAGGGGCCACAGTTCAAGAATAAGTGGTAGGCCATTTAGAACTGAGAGGAGGAAAAACTTTTTCAGTCAGAGAGTTGTGAATTTGTGGAATTCTCTGCCTCAGAAGGCAACAGAGGCCGATTCGCTGGATGCATTCAAAAGAGAGTTATTTTCTTATCTAAGATAGAGCTCTTAGGGCTAATAGAATCAGGGGATATGGGGAGAAGGCAGGAACGGGGTACTGATTGTGGATGATCAGCCATGATCACATTGAATGGTGGTGCTGGCTCGCAGGGCCAAATGGCCTCCTCCTGCACCTATTGTCTATGTATCTATGTATCTATGGACGGCATGGGCAAGTTGGGCCGATGGGCCTTCCAAGCTGTATGACTCTTTTACTCTATAACTGAATACTCACCATCTATTTTTGCCCTGTTTCAAATGGATTGGTTCTATTAGATAAATGGTTGTTTGTCCTGTTCACATTGACTCTCATAGCCCAGTTTCCCTCACTGCATTGTAAGCAGCCCACAATTTCAACAATTTACCATGTAAAAAAACCCCATCTAACCTTGCAAGGGCAAGTGTAACAAAACAAATCTGCCACAGAGACTAAAACAAAATCTGGACTAATAATCCATCACGAGCTACAACATTATGATCATCAATGATAATATTAGCATAGACACAATACGTACTCATTGTGCTGTTCTGTGTTGCAAATGTATTCACGCTTTGTAATGTTGCTGCACCAAAGGCAAAATCGTTTGTACTCAAAATATCAAAAATACAATCATCACTTCCTTGGCACGTTTCATTAGCTTTGCTGATTTTTTCTTTGTCTGTAGTTTGTAAAAGCTCATCATAAAATTTAGGCACAAAACTGTTGTTGTTGTAAGTGTACCAAGTCTCTCCAGCAGTTGTGTTATATGTAAATATACTGTCATTCGCTGTTGTCTTCCCTAGAAAACACAACCAGAGAAATATATTCAGAATTACGATACAATTAGGAAAATGAATTAAATGCTAGCTAGGCATGTCATTTCATTAACTAGAGCAATATATTGAAGTACATGAAAACCGTGGCTTACAAGTAAGGCCAAAGTCAAAGAAAATCTGAGTGTCATTGGGCAATTTAATTCCATCATATTCAAGGTATCGTCCATCAGCAGTTTTAAAGTCATCTGTTTTGTCATCATTCCAGACTCCTAGAAACAAATACGGGAAAGAATTTTGTAGTTATATCACCCATTCCAATACTTTACTCTGGTTCAAAGCTTCTAAAATTACTTTATACTACCAACTAAATTGAGGAGAAATGAACTGTAAAATGAAAACTAATGCCCAGGTTCAGGAACAACTTTTTCCCAACAGCCGTCAGGCTATTAAACACTACAACCTCCAAATAAGCTCTGAACTCCATAGACTTAGGGGCATTGGTTTTATCTTTTTGCACAATTATTGTTTGTTAGCTTTTATGTGTATGTATGTGAATGTGTATTTGTGTGTGTGTATATACATATATATATATATATATACACCACCCTAAACTTTTTCTCATTTATTATATTGTTTACAGTGTACTGTGTTTACATATTCTGTTGTGCGGTTGCTGGTAATAATTTCATTGTTCTACCTGGGACATATAAAACACTCTTCAACATACAGGAAATAGAAACATAGAAACATAGAAAATAGGTGCAGGAGGAGGCCATTCGGCCCTTTGAGCCAGCACCGCCATTCATTGTGATCATGGCTGATCATCCACAATCAATAACCTGTGCCTGCCTTCTCCCCATATCCCTTGATTCCACTAGGCCCTAGAGCTCCATCTAAAGGGCCTGTCCCACTTTGGCGATTTTAAGGCGACTATCAGCGACTAGGCTGTCGCCAACAGTTCGCCGGGGTGTCACGGGCATGATTGTGAGGAGTCTTCCAAAAATAGTAGTGGATCTCGGCGCGTCGCTGAGAAATCATCCGATTTGAAATTTCTCGGCGACAGCTGGCTTGTCGGCAGGTATCGTTGCTTATTGTAGGCGCTGTCGCACGCTGTCCCCAGGTTTGATAGGTTCTCTTAGATGCATTTAGAAGCACATAATATTAAAATAAGTAAAGTCATTTCAAAATACCATAAAATGCTTGTGTTTAAGCAATTTATTTACCGTCAGGACATTTGACAGGTAGACAGTTTGACGGTCAGGTAAGCGTGGGAATTTTTGCGATGTTTATGGCCAACAGCCATTACATTTAAAGTGGGCTCCCAACCCAGATATGCAACCCAGAAACCAGATATGCATCTCCCGTATAATTTCAAAGAATGCCCACACACTTTTCACAAAAATTCACTTAACCACTTTTAAAGTTTTTTTTTATTTTAATACTGCTATTAGTAAACTGGAAGTAAATCCAGTTACCTCGGTGTTATGCCTTGTTACAGTGAAGTTTGGTTTTTAACTAACCCATACAAGATGTTATAATTAGTTCAAAACTCTCAAGTACTTACCAACTTGTCAGTGATTTCAGTGAAAATTAGCACGCCGGAGAAGCATTGACAGCGTGGGAATTTCGCGATGTTTCCGAAGACGGTGTAATCTTGACCTGACTCGGCATTGTCGTGGTCATTGTCGTCGGGTAAAAGAAAACTTCAGCGATCTGCTTTGACTTTGACAGTCGCCAAAAAAATCGCCTAAGTGGGACTCTCTCTTAAACCCATCCAGTGATTTGGCCTCCACTGCCCGCTGTGGCAGAGAATTCCACAAATTCACAACTCTCTGGGTGAAAAGGTTTCTTCTCACCTCAGTTTATTCTAAGACTGTGGCTGAGACTTGCAAATGTGAATTTACAAGCAGTTAAAATTAGTCTAAACTCTTGAGACATGAGAAACAGCTTGCTGCTGGTCGAACCTTTCATGACCTAATTCCAAAGAACATTATAGCCAGTTCATTGTGATTGATTGTAGTTACTTTTATAACGGGTGCGATGTGTAGTAGTTTGAACAGGTCTTCTCACCCTAAATGGGATCCAAGCCAGATAATTTCATTTTGTCATTCAGGTGAAAACATGAACACAATTCCCCCCCCCCCACTTCCTTCCTACCCCACTATTCTGAAATTTCATCTCTAAAGCTTTGTTTCTTTCTTTGATATATTCCTTTGATCATAACACGTGAACAAATTTTTATCAGATAGCAATTTGGTCAGCATAAGAAATTTGGTACAGAGGGAAAGAGATGCTGCCATGTGCCTTCAATCGTTGTGGTATCATGTTTGTTTCACTTTAGCTTCAGATTGGAAATATTTGAATTTATTGCAAGATTTATTTTTATACTAATACTGAACTAAAATAACTTTTAATAAACTTATGAATTAAAAATCAAAGTAGATATCAACTAAGTGTAAATCTTTGCTGATTAAAATATGATGAGGCGAAGCACTGAGCAGCAACATGTGGGAATGGGTTCAGGTCAGAGCAATTCATTCGGCACTAATCGTTATATATTATGGAGGTGCTACGCGGCTGAGGCCTTCCCGAGGTGCCGCGCCTGCGAAGCCCAAGCCGAAGACTCGTCGGTCGACGGGACTGGAAAGACGCCCAAAGGCTCATCAGTCGGCAGGTTCTCACGGTCAGCAGGACCTCACCTGTAGGTGAGCGATCGGCAGGTTCTCACGGTCAGCAGGACCTCACCTGAAGGCTCATCAGTCGGCAGGTTCTCACGGTCAGCAGGACCTCACCTATAGGCTGAGCGATCGGCAGGTTCTCACGGCCAGCAGGACCTCGCCTATAGGCTGAGCGATCGGCAGGTTCTCACGGCCAGCAGGACCTCGCCTATAGGCTGCGCGATCAGCGAGACCGGGAACACTGCCCGAAGGCTCCTCGGACAATGGGACCGGGAAGGAGCTGGAGAAATCGGACTCGAGGAGCAAGGACCGGTGGCTGGGTGTAACGGGGTAATGCCTCCCTCCAGCACCTTCAGGTAGGCTGCAGGAGGCGCCCTCGGGACACAAAGATGGCTACGCGAGGAGAGGAGAAGGACATCAGTTTGAGGGAACTGCTCCAGTACATTGAGTGTGCAGGACGACCGGTTTTTGGACTGAATAATGGCACCAAAAATGGCAACGCCCGCATGTGTAATATATGCAAAATAAATTTCACTGTGCAGTTGCATATGTGACCAATAAAACGCTATTGAACCATTGGAACATATGCTCAATGTGAGCAAGCTGGAGTTCCACACATTGCACTGCATCAGATAAAGAAAAAGTTACCGATAGACAGGAAACTTTCCTTGTCACAAGACTAAATAAGATAGGATTACGAGGTAAACTTAGAAAATAGGTGCAGCTGGAGGCCATTTGGCCCTTCGAGTCAGCACCGCCATTCATTGTTATCATGGCTGATCATCTACAATCAGTAAACCATGCCTGCCTTCTCCCCATATCTCTTGATTCCACTAGCCCCTAGAGCTCTATCTAACTCTCTTTTAAATTCATCCAGTGAATTGGCTTCCACTGCCTTCTGTGGCAGAGAAATCCACAAATTCACATCTCTCTAGGTGAAAAAGTTTCTTCTCACCTCAGTTTTAAATGGCCTCCCATTTATTCTTAGACTGTGTCCCCTGGTTCTGGACTCCCCCAACATTGGGAACATTTTTCCTGCATCTAGTCCTTTTATAATTTTCTCGTCTTTATAAAATCCCCTCTCATCTTTCTAAACTCCAGTGAATACAAGCCTAGTCTTTACAATGTTTCCTCATATGACAGTCCCTCCATCACAGGGATTAACCTTGTGACCCTGCGCTGCACTGCCTCAATAGCAAGGACGTCCTTCCTCAAATTAGGAGACCAAAAGTGCACACAATACTCTAGATGTGGTCTCACCAGGGCCCTATGCAACTGCAGAAGGCATTCTTTGCTCCTGTACTCAAATCCTCTCGTTATGAAGGCGAACATGCCATTAGCTTTCTTCCATGCCTGCGGTACCTGCAGGCTTACTTTCAGTGACTGGTGTACAAGGACACCAAGGTCTCATTGCACTTCCTCGTTACCTGATCTGACACCATTGAGATAATAATCTGTCTCCTTATTTTTGCCGTCAGAGTGAATAACCTCACATTTATCTATATTATACTGCATCTGCCATGCATCTGCCCACTCACTCAACCTGTCCAAGTCACCCTGCAACCTCTTAACATCCTTTTCGCAGATCACACTGCCGCCCAGCCGCAAACCTGCTAGTGTTACTTCTAATTCCATCATCCAAGTCATTAATATACATTGTAAATAGTAGAGCCTTGCAGCACTCCACTCGCCACTGCCTGCCATTCTGAAAAGGACTCATTTATTCCTACTCTTTGCCTCCTGTCTGCCAACCAATTCCCTCTCCATGTCAACACCCTACCCACAATACCGTGTGCTCTAATTTTGCTCACCAACCTCCTGTGTGATCTTCTGAACGTCTAGATACACTACATTCATTGGCTCTCCTTCATCCTTGTCACATTACTTGTCACATTACTTCATTACTTGTCACATCCTCAAAAAATTCCAGTAGATTAGTCAAGCATGATTTCCCTTTCAAAAATCCATGCTGACCTGGACTTATCCTTTTACCGCTATCCAAATGCACCGTTATTACCTCTTACTAATTGACTCCAGCATCTTCCCCACCACCAATGTCAGGTTCACTGGTCTATAATTCCCCGTTTTCTCTCTCTCCTTTCTTGAAAAGTGGGATAACATTAGCTACCCTGCAATCCACATGTACTGATCCTGAATCTATTGAACATTAGAAAATGATCACCAATGCATCCACGATTTCTTGAGCTATATCCTTGAGTACCTTGGGATGCAGACCATCAGCCTTCAGTCCCATCAGTCCACCCAATACTATTTCTCGCCTAATGCAAATTTCTTTCAGTTCCTCTACCCCCCTAGATCCTCTGTCCACTAGTACATCTGGGAGATTGTTTGTGTCTTCCTTAGTGAAGACAGATCCAAAGTACCTGCTCAACTCTTCCGCCATTTCCTTGTTACCCATAATAATTTCATCCGTTTCTGCCTTCAAGGGACCCGCATTTGCCTTTACTAATCTTTTTCTCTTAACATACCCCTCTTTATATTCTTGGCCATCTTCGCTTTGTACCTCATCTTTTCAACCCGTATTGCCCTTTTTGCTACCTTCTATTGTCCTTTGAAAGTTACCCGCTCCTCTGGCTTTCCGCTGCTCTTTGCTAGCTTACACATCTTTTCTTTTAGTTTTATTCCATCCCTAACTTCCCTTGTCAGCCACGGTTGCCTCTTACCCCTCTTAGAATCTTTCTTCCTCTGAAACAAAATGATCCTGCATCTTCTAGGTTATGCCCAGAAAGTCCTGCCATTGCTGTTCCACCGTCATTTCTGTTAGGATCCTTTTCCATTCGACCTTGGCCAGCTCCTCTCTCATGCCTTCATAGTCCCCTTAGTTCAACTGCAACACTGACATTCCTGGTTTAATCTTGTCCCTCTCAAATTGCAGATTAAAACTAATCATATTATGATCACTACCTCCAAGCGGCTCCTTTACCTCGAGTTCCCTTATTAAATCTGGTTCATTGGACAACACTAAATCCAGAATTGCCTTCTCTCTGGTAGGCTCCAGTACAAGCTGCTCTAAGAATCCATCTCGGAGGCACTCTACAAACTCCCTTTCTTGGGGTCCAGAACCAACCTTATTTTTCCAGTCTACCTGCATATTGAAATTCCCCATCACCACAGTGGAATTACCTTTGTTACATGCCAGTTTTAACTCCTGCTGCAACTTTCACCCTATTTCCAGGCTGCTGTTTGGGGGTCTATAGATAACTCCCATTATTGCCTTCTTACCTTGACAATTCCTCAACTCTATCCACAGTGACTCTACCTCGTCAGTCCCAATGTCACCCCTCGCAAGGAACTGAATTCCATCCCCCACCTGCCTGTCCTTTCTATAGGACGTATAATCCTGAATATTCAGTTCGCAGTCCTGATCCTTCTGCAGCTACGTCGCTGTAATCATAGAAACATAGAAAATAGGTGCTGGAGGAGGCCATTTGGCCCTTCAAGCCAGCACCGCCATTCATTATGATCATGGCTGATTGTCCCTAATCAATAACCCGTGCCTGCATTCTCCCCATATCCCTTGATTCCACTAGCCCCTAGAGCTCCTAACTCTCTCTTAAGTGATTTGGTCCAGTGATTTGGCTTCCACTGCCCTCTGTGGAAGAGAATTCCACAAATTCACAACTCTCTGGGTGAAAACGTTTTTTCTCACCGCAGTTTTAAATGCCCACAATGTCATACCGACCAATCTCTAACTGAGCCTGAAGCTCTTCCACTTTACTTCTTATGCTTCGCGCATTCATATGTAGTACTTTTAATCCTTTGCTCAGCTTTCACATTGATTCCTATTACACTTTTGACAATTTGATTACTTTGTTGACTATTCATGATTGTTGTTTTTTTCTTTAAAAAAACGACGTTTCTTAACATGGTGATGTAGCCTGGGACTGGATGTCAAGTATCCCGACAGGCTTTGGAAGGATGCTACTAGCTAGAGACAGACAGAGAGAAATGCTGGAGCCAGGAGACCAAAGGAGCGCAGTGAGAACGGTCATATCATTGTCATCTGGTAGGAGCGGAGCTGAAGGTAACTTCACGGCTAGCAGAACAGACAAGATAAGGTGCCTGGAACGGACATATTGCAAAATAACTAGAATGCGAAGGAGGTCTGAACAAGCAACATAATTAAGAACTCCCTAGCCTGATAAGGGATGAAGGTGTGTTTTGTTTATTCAGCTCTTGGAGGAATAACAGCTTGAAATGATTGACTGTAAAGCCACGAGAGCCTTGGGTTAGAACGAAGGTCTCCTTTCGAACATTGAAGGAAAATTAGTATAAAAGAAGGGCGGTCCGCGACATCGGCGGCGACAACCCGGGAACAACTGTGGCAAGAAGGAGGGACCCTGAGTTCGAAGCTCAGAGAAGACAAACCCGTACCAATAGAGTGAATCTGGCCAACGGGTATTATCTGACACCAAGTCATGAGTTTTGTGATTTTGTTTAAGAAGTTAATAAAGATTAAGTTGTACTAAACAAAACTAAACCGTGATTTAGGGTCTTTTGTTTGACACGTCAGTTAATACCCTACAGAGGTAACAGGGTCAACAGTGATGTTACTCACCCAAGAGTCCTTCTGTCTTATTTTTGAAAGCATTATCCAATGAAGTAGTGAAAGTCAAAGCTCCCATTTTTCCTGAAACCGCAAGAGATATTCCCCCCTCAAAACTGGCGATTGTCTCATTGTTGGTCGTCCTCTGCAGGGTTACTTGATTTATATAGGAAGAATTTTCTGTTTAAAAAAAAGATTTTTCTTAAGCTATATTACATAGAAAAACATAGAAAATAGGTGCAGTAAGCCATTTGGCCCTTTGAGCCAGCACTGCCATTCAATATGATCATGGCTGATCATCCAAAATCAGTACCCCGTTCCTGCCCTCTCCCCATATCCCTTTAGCCCGAAGAGCTATATCTAACTCCCTTGAATATATATTGACCGACTCTGGATATTAATCGAATTCATTTAACAACAGGACTTCTTCAGGAAGTTTCAGATTATATCAAAACCTACTTAAACTTAAAACATATGAAAGAGAAGAAATTGTCAACTAATATTGTGTTACTACATTACGATCAAGCTCGGCTGCAGGTCCTTGTCAACCCTGCAGATGGCAGCACCATTGAAGAGCACTGGCTGGAGACCTGCCGAGTCAGTCAGGCCTGAAGAGCTTTCTAGTTTGTGTGCCAATGTTCACGGTCACATCCACCAACATGTTTGTGTCTGAGCACTGTCTGCTGCTGGTAGGCTATCACCTACCGAATGACCAGAATCTGGCAAGGAGATATCAAAACTGAATAGCAATCTAAAGAGCAGAACTGCAGAGATTGGGTAACTGGTCTCATCCTAAGCAATGGGTGGAAAATGACCAACATTTCAGGGGAGAGCAGAATGGGAGGATACAGAGGACCCATCAATGGCAGAGGTAACAGGGTCAACAGTGATGTTACTCAGCCAAGAGTCCTTCTGTTTTATTTCTGAAAGCATTATCTAATGAAGTAGTGAAAGTCAAAGCTCCCATTTTTCCTGAAACCGCAAGAGATATTCTACCCTCAAAACTGGCGACTGTCTCATTGTTGGTTGTCCTCTGCCAAGAGGACAAGTAGAGGACATAGCCCTCCAACTTCGGGCTACCGGTGGACCCCCTAAACAACTTCCAATTTAATTCAAATTTCACAGAGGTTATTATTTTCACTAGTTAGGAAAAGGGGATGTAAAACGTGATCTGGGTGTCTTAGTGCATCAGTCACTGAAAGGAAGCATGCAGGAACAGCAGGCAGTGAAGAAAGCCAATGGAATGTTGGCCATCATAACAAGAGGAGTTGAGTATAGGAGCAAAGAGGTCCTTCTTCAGTTGTACAGGCCCCAATTGAGACTGCACCTGGAGTACTGTGTGCAGCTTTGGTCTCCAAATTTGAGGAAGGATATTCTTGCTATTGAGGGCGTGCAGCGTAGGTTTACTAGGTTAATTCCCGGAATGGCAGGATTGTCATATGTTGAAAGACTGGAGCGACTAGGCTTGTATACACTGGAAATTAGAAGGATGAGAGGGGATCTTATCGAAACGTATAAGATTATTAAGGGGTTGGACACGTTAGAGGCGGGAAACATGTTCCCAATGTTGGGGGAGTCCAGAACAAGGGGCCACAGTTTAAGAATAAGTGGTAGGCCATTTAGAACGGAGATGAGGAAAAACTTTTTCAGTCAGAGAGTTGTGAATCTGTGGAATTCTCTGCCTCAGAAGGCAGTGGAGGCCAATTCTCTGAATGCATTCAAGAGAGAGCTAGATAGAGCTCTTAAGGATAGCAGAGTCAGGGGGTATGGGGAGAAGGCAGGAACGGGGTACTGATTGAGAATGATCAGCCATGATCACATTGAATGGCGGTGCTGGCTTGAAGGGCTGAATGGCCTACTCCTGCACCTATTGTCTATTGTCTATAATGGAACATTTTAAGACTAGGTAGAAGTTAATTGCTTACTATGAGGGCTCCAGAAGCACCCTACCATCCCTCTTTATATTTTTGGCCATCTTCTCTTCGTACCTCGTACCACAATCACTAAAAAATTAGGATATCTCAGAGACCCCTCTATGGAAAACCTCATCTTGGGAGCAGATGTGGGGGGATTGAGAGGTGGGACACCTTAGTGAGGAGGCTCGACTCGACGCTGCGGTCAGCCGAAGGGAAAGGATTCGCCCCACCTGGGCTGCCATGGGTCGGTAGGGATCGAGTGGTCGAGACGTGGAGGTCGGGTCGGAGCCCTGATGTCGAGTTGGGCAAGGGGTCGAGTTGGAGACCCGGTGACGAAGTCGGGTCGGAAACTTGAGGTTGGATAAGAGCATCAGAGTTGAGCTGAGGTTCAAGGTCGTGGATGGGCCGAGGTGGAGGTGGAGGTCGGGCCGAGGTGGAGGTCGGGTGAAGGTCGGGTGGAGGTCGGGTGGAGGTGGAGGTCGGGTCGACGCGGGTGACGGTCGGGTCGGGCGAAGGTCGGGTGGAGGTGGAGGTCGGGTCGAGGTGGAGGTGGAGGTGGAGGTCGGGTGAAGGTCGGGTGGAGGTGGAGGTCGGGCGAAGGTCGGGTGGAGGTGGAGGTCGGGTCGAGGTGGAGGTGGAGGTCGGGTCGAGGTCGGGTGGAGGTGGAGGTCGGGTCGATGCGGGCCGATGTCGGGTCGGGTGAAGGTCGGGTTGGGTGCAGGTCGGGCCGGGGTAGAGGTCGGGTGGAGGTGGAGGTGGAGGTCGGGTCGGGTGGAGGTCGCGCCGGGGTGCAGGTCGGGCCAAAGTGGAGGTCGGGTCGAGGTACTGACGGGGGTTTCTGCAGCAACAGGCGGGATTCAAGGATGTTGTGCTGCCTCCCTGATGCCAGGCTCCAGGATGTCCAGGACCAAGTGCAGAACATCCTCAAGGTTGAAGGTGAGCAGCCGGAAGTGGTGGTGCATGTCGGCACAAACGACATCGGGAAGAAGAGGAAAGATATTCTGCAGCATAACATTAGAGAGCTCAGAAGTAGGCTGAAAAGCAGGACCTCCAGAGTGGTTATCTCCGGTTTGCTTCCAGTTCCTCGTGCAGGTGAGGGCAGAAACAGGGAGATACAGGACCTGAATATGTGGCTGAGGAACTGGTGTAGAGGGCTGGGTTTAGATTATTAGGCCACTGGGATCTGTTTTGGGGTAAGGGGGAATTGTACAAAAGGGACGGGTTGCACCTTAACAGGTGGGGGACCAGCATTCTGGCAGGCAGGTTTGCCACTGCTACACGGGTGGTTTTAAACAAATAGGGGGGGGGTTCAAATGGGATAGTCAAGAATGGAGTTAAAGGGAAAGCGAGTATAGGAATAATTAAGAAACAGCCCAGAATTAACGGGACAGAAAGCTCACGAAGCAATAGGAGAGAATGGACAAGTTTAATATGGAAGCTGAGATGAGCAAAGGATTAAAAGTACTACATATGAATGCACGAAGTGTAAGAAGTAAAGTGGATGAGCTTGAGGCTCAGTTAGAGGTTGGTAAATATGACATTGTGGGGATTACAGAGACGTGGCTGCAGGAGGATCAGGCCTGGGAACTTAATATTCAGGGTTATACATCCTATAGAAAGGACAGGCAGGTGGGCAGAGGAGGTGGGGTAGCTCTGCTGGTGAGGGATGAAATTCAGTCCCTTGTAAGGGGTGACATAGGGACTGACGAGGTGGAGTCACTGTGGATAGAGTTGAGGAATTGTAAAGGTAAGAAGACACAAATGGGAGTTATCTACAGGCCCCCAAACAGTAGCCTGGATATAGGGTGTAAGTTGCAGCAGGAGGTAAAACTGGCATGTAACAAAGGTAATGCCACTGTGGTTACGGGGATTTCAATATGCAGGTCGACTGGGAAAATCAGGTTGGTTCTGGACCCCAAGAAAGGGAGTTTGCAGAGTGCCTCCGAGATGGATTCTTAGAGCAGCTTGTACTGGAGCCTACCAGAGAGAAGGCAATTCTGGATTTAGTGTTGTCCAATGAACCAGATTTAATAAGGGAACTCCAGGTAAAGGAACTGCTTGGAGGTGGTGACCATAATATGATTATTTTTAATCTGAAATTTGAGAGGGAGAAGGAATGTCAGTGTTGCAGTTGAACAAAGGGGACTATGAAGGCATGAGAGAGGAGCTGGCCAAGGTTGAATGGAGAGGGATCCTAGCAGGAATGGTGGAACAGCAATGGCAGTAATTTCTGGGCATAATCCAGAAGATGCAGGGTTATTTCATTCCAAAGAGGAAGAAAGATTCTAAGGGGAGTAAGAGGCAACAGTGGCTGACAAGGGAAGTTAGGGATGGAATAAAACTAAAGGAAAAGATGTATTAGATAGCAAAGAGTAGTGGGAAGCCAAAGGATTGGGCAACTTTCAAAGGACAACAGAAGTTAGCAAAAAGGGCAATAGGGGCTGAAAAGATGAGGTACGAAGCGAAGCTGGCCAAGAATATAAAGGAGAGTAAAAGCTTCTTTAGGTATGTTAAGAGAAAAAGATTAGTATAGACAAATCTGGGTCCTTTGAAGGCAGAAACGGGTGAAATTATTATGGGTAACAAGGAAATGACGGAAGAGTTGAACAGGTACTTCGGATCTGTCTTCGCTAAGGAAGACAAGCAATCTCCCAGATGTACTGGAGGACAGAGGAGCAACGGGACAGAGGAACTAAAAGAAATTTGCATTTGGCGAGAAATTGTATTGGGTAGATTGATGGGACTGAAGGCTAATAAATCCCCAGGGCCTGATGGTCTGCATCCCAGGGTACTCAAGGAGGTGGCTCAAGAAATCGTAGACGCATTGGAGATCATTTTCCAATGTTCAATAGATTCAGGATCAGTTCCTGTGGATTGGAGGATAGCTAATGTTATCCCACTTTTCAAGAAAGGAGCAAGAGAGAAAATGGGGAATTATAGACCAGTTAGCCTGACATCGGTGGTGGAGAAGATGCTGGAGTCAATTATTAAAGAGGTAATAATGGCACATTTGGATAGCAGTAAAATGGTTGGTCCAAGTTGGTCCCCTTTATGAAGGGGAAATCTTGCTTGACTAATCTTCTGGAATCTTTCGAGGATGTGACAAGTAAAATGGATGAAGGTGAGCCAGTGGATGTAGTGTATCTAGACTTTCAGAAAGCCTTTGATAAGGTTTCACACGGGAGGTTGGTGAGCAAAATTACAGTACATGGCATTGGGGGTAGGGTATTGAGATGGATAGAGAATTGGTTGGCAGACAGGAAGCAAAGAGCAGGAATAAACGGGTCCTTTTCAGAATGGAAGGCAGTGGCGAGTGGAGTGCCACAAGGCTTGGTGTTGGGGTCGCAACTATTTACAATATATATTCATGATTTGGATGATGGAATTAGAAGTAACACTAGCAAGCTTGCGGATGACACAAAGCTGGGTGGCAGTATGAACTGCGAAGTGGATGCTAGGAGGTTGCAGGGTGACTTGGACAGGTTGAGTGAGTGGGCAGATGCATGACAGATGCAGTATAATGTAGATAAATGTAAGGTTATCTACTTTGGCGGCAAAAATAAGGAGGCAGATTATTATCTCAATGGTGTCAGATTAGGTAAAGGTGAAGTGCAACGAGACCTTGGTCCTTGTACACCAGTCACTGAAACTAAGCGTGCAGGTACAACAGGCAGTGAAGAAAGCTAATGGCATGTTGGCCTTCATAACGAGAGGATTTGAGTACAGGAGCAAAGATGTCTTTCTGCTGTTGTGTAGGGCCCTGGTGAGACCGCATCTGGAGTATTGTGTGCAGTTTTGGTCTCCAAATTTGAGGAAAGATGTCCTTGCTATTGAGGCAGTGCAGCGTAGGTTCACAAGGTTAATCCCTGGGATGGAGGGACTGTCATATGAGGAAAGATTGGAAAGACTGGGGTTGTATTCATTGGAGTTTAGAAGGATGAGAGGGGATTTGATAGAGACATATAAAATGATAAAAGGACTAGCCAAGCTAGATGCAGGAAAAATGTTCCCAATGTTGGAGGAATACAGAACCAGGGGACACAGTCTAAGAATAAAGGGGAGGCCATTTAAAACTGTGAGAAGAAACTTTTTCACCCAGAGAGTTGTCAATTTGTGGAATTCTCTGCCACAGAGGGCAGTGGAGGCCAATTCACTGGATGAATTTAAAAGAGTGTTTGATAGAGCTCTGGGGGCTAGTGGAATCAAGGGATATGGGGGGGAAGGCAGGCACAGGTTACTGATTGTAGATGATCAGCCATGATCACAATGAATGGCGGTTGAAATGGCTGGCTGAAAGGGCCAAATGGCCTCCTGCACCTATCTTCTATGTTTCTCTGTTGAGGTTGGGTCGAGGTGAAGGTGGAGGTTGGGTTGAGGTGGAGGCCGAGGTCAGGTCGAGGTCGGGCCGAGTTTGAGGTGGAGGTCGGGTCGAGGTCAGGTCGAAGTGGAGGTCGGGATGAGGTGGAGGTCGGGTCGAGGTGGAAGTGGAGATCGGGTCGAGGTGGAGGTGGAGGTGGAGGTGCATGTGGAGGTCGGGTCGAGTTGGCAGTCGGGGCGAGGTCGAGGTCGGGCCGAGTTTGAGGTGGAGGTCGGGTCGAGGTCAGGTCGAAGTGGAGGTCGGGATGAGGTGGAGGTCGGGTCGAGGTGGAAGTGGAGATCGGGTCGAGGTGGAGGTGGAGGTGGAGGTGCATGTGGAGGTCGGGTCGAGTTGGCAGTCGGGGCGAGGTCGAGGTCGGGCCGAGTTCGAGTTCGAGGTGGTTGGGTGGAGGTGGAGTTCGGGTTGGAGGTCGGGTCGGAGGTCGGGTCGGAGGTCGGGTTGGAGGTCGGGTCGAGGTGGAGGTGGAGGTCGGGTCGAAGTCGAGGTCGAGTCGAATTTAGAGGTCGAGGACGAGGTCGAGGTCGGGCTGAGGTCAAAGTGGAGGTGGTGGTCGGATGAAGGTGGAGGTCGGGTCGGAGGTCGGGTCGGAGGTGGAGGTGGAGTGTGAAGGTCGGGTCGGATGTCGGGTCAGAGGTCGGGTCGAGGTCGGGTCAGAGGTCGGGTCGGAGGTCGGAGGTCGGGGTGGAGGTTGAGGTGGAGGTCGAGGTGGAGGTTGGGTCAAGGTCAGGTCGAGGTCGAGGTGGAGGACGGGTGGAGGTCAGGTCGAAGTCGGGCTGAGGTGGAGGTCGGGTCGAGGTGGAGGTGGAGGTGGAGGTCAGGTTCGAGGTGGAGGTCGGGTTGAGGTGGAGGTGGAGGTGGGGTCGAGGTGGAGGTCGGGTTGAGGTGGAGGTGGAGGTGGAGGTCGGGTCGAGGTGGAGGTCGGGTCGAGGTGGAGGTCGGGTCGAGGTGGAGGTTGGGTGGAGGTCGGGTCGAGGTGGAGGTTGGGTGGAGGTCGGGTCGAGGTGGAGGTCGGGTCGAGGTGGAGGTCCGGTTGAGGTCGGGTCGAGGTCTAGGCGGAGGTCGGGCTGAGGTCGAAGTGGAGGTGTAGGTTAGGTCGAGATCGGATCGAGGTGGAGGTCGGGTCGAGGTCAAGATGGAGGTCGGGTGGAGGTCGAGGTGGAGCCGAGGTGGAGGTTGGGTCGAGGTCGGGTGGAGGTGGAGGTCGGGTGGAGGTCAGGTGGAGGTCGGGTGGAGGTGGAGGTCGGGTGGAGGTCGGGTGGAGGTCGGGTGGAGGTGGAGGTCGGGTGGAGGTGGAGGTTGGGTGGAGGTGGAGGTCGGGTGGAGGTGGAGGTCGGGTGGAGGTGGAGGTCGGGTGGAGGTGGAGGTTGGGTGGAGGTGGATGTCGGGTGGAGGTCGGGTGGAGGTCGGGTGGAGGTGGAGGTCGGGTGGAGGTCGGGTGGAGGTGGAGGTCGGGTGGAGGTGGAGGTTGGGTGGAGGTGGAGGTCGGGTGGAGGTGGAGGTCGGGTGGAGGTGGAGGTCGGGTGGAGGTGCAGGTGGATGTCAGGTGGAGGTCGGGTGGAGGTTGGGTGGAGGTTGGGTGGAGGTGGAGGTCGGGTGGAGGTTGGGTGGAGGTGGAGGTCGGGTGGAGGTGGAGGTTGGGTGGAGGTGGAGGTCGGGTGGAGTTGGAGGTCGGGTGGAGGTCGGGTGGAGGTGGATGTCGGGTGGAGGTCGGGTGGAGGTCGGGTGGAGGTGGAGGTCGGGTGGAGGTGGAGGTCGGGTGGAGGTTGGGTGGAGGTGAAGGTCGGGTGGAGGTTGGGTGGAGGTGGAGGTCGGGTGGAGGTTGGGTGGAGGTGGAGGTCGGGTGGAGGTGGAGGTCGGGTGGAGGTGGAGGTCGGGTGGAGGTGGAGGTCGGGTGGAAGTGGAGGTCGGGTGGAGGTCGGGTGGAGGTCGGGTGGAGGTGGAGGTCGGGTGGAGGTGGAGGTCGGGTGGAGGTTGGGTGGAGGTGGAGGTCGGGTGGAGGTGGAGGTCGGGTGGAGGTGGAGGTCGGGTGGAGGTGGAGGTCGGGTGGAGGTGGAGGTCGGGTGAAGGTCGGGTGGAGGTGGAGGTCGGGGTCGGGTGGAGGTCGGGGTCAGGTGGTGGTCGGGGTTGGGTGGAGGTCGGGGTCGGGCTGAGGTGGAAGTCGGGTTGAGGTAGAGGTCAGACCGAGGTGGAGGCCAGACCGCGGTGGAGGTCAGACTGAGGTGGTCAGGCTGAGGTGGAGTTGTATGTGTGTGGGGGGGGGGGGGGGGGTACAGACAAAGAAGTGATGAGTACTTTGTATAATATTGTCAGCACGATTGTGGCGACTCTTTTAGAAACATAGAAACATAGAAAATAGGTGCAGGAGGAGGCCATTCGGCCCTTCGAGCCTGTACACACCGCCATTCATTGTGATCATGGCTTATCGTCCCCAATCAATAACCTGTGCCTGCCTTCTCCCCATATCCCTTGATTCCACTAGCCCCAGAGCTCTATCTAACTCTACTTTGAACGGAAAAACAGGGAATTTTACTGCTCTTAGCTATCATCATCTTCACCGAAGTGTACAGAGGACCTGACCAAATCCTTGGTTCCTTCAGTGTTAGGTCCAATTACCTGAAGGTACAGGTTTCAGAGAAGCCAGGGTATGCACCAAGATGTGGCTGCATCGTGTGGCTGTGGAGAAGCAGGAACTGGGCTTATGGCAACAGCATTCCCTGTTGGACAGGGAATGAACCTGGTCAACAGGTTTGATGTGCTGTTGGATGGCTGATGTGACCCACAGCCAATGCCTGTGCTGAAGCACATTCTTGATCTATACTCCAGTTTATCTAGAGAGCAAAAATGGGCTGCATCTATAAGGAAAGGAGAGGAAAATGTATCTAGAAAATGTTTCTGTATCATAGAGAAATCACAGATCTCTTTGCTCTTAGAATAGTTGAAATGAGGAAGAAACGTGAAAGAGATTTTGATCTGCCTACCTGTTGATCCTTTGATAGGGTGATACGCAGTTGATACCCAAACCAAATCTCTACTTTATACATTTCTGCTACATATCTGTTCAGGATTATTTTATCATTGTAGTAGCTATTTTACTTTTATGGTGCAATGGGAATTAATTAAAGCAAGGACTATTCATTCCGACCTGTTACATTTACAATATTCCCATCGACCAGGAGAGTTAGTTCATCTTCATTCTTGAGATTCCACTGAACCTGTAAAAAGAACATTATTTCATTGCCTGTATCTAAAAAAATTTGGTGCCAAATATTTGCAAACATAATTGTATCATAAGGTCATAAGATCATAAGTGATAGGAGCAGAATTGGTATTCGGCCCATCAAGTCTACTCTGCCATTCAATCATGGTTGATCTATCTCTCCCTCTTAACCCCATTCTCCTGCCTTCTCCCCATAACTTCTGATGCCTACATTATTCAAGAACCTATCTATCTCTGCCTTAAAAATATCTACTGACTTGACAAAGAATTCCACCCTCTGATTAAAGAAATTCCTCCTCATCTCCTTCTGAAAAGAACGTCCTTTTATTCTGAGTCCATGACCGGACTCTCCCACTAGTGGAAATATCCTCTCCACATCCATTCTATCCTAGCCTTTCACTATTCTGTACATTTCAATGAGGTCCCCTCTCATTCTCCTAAACTCCAGGAAGTACAGGCGACATCAAACGCTCATCATAGATTAACCTTCTCATTCCTCGGATCATTCTGGTAAGCCTCTTAAATAAATTCTCTTAATTAAACAAAAAGTGCTCTTCAAAATGTTGAAGAATAAGCTTATTTCTCTAGTTATTCGGAATAGATATTCTGAGCACACACTGATGTCTTGATTTTAACCTAGTCTCCTGGGTGAGATGAGTTAATGTTAAGGCGAGGGTGGTGAAAGATTTAATGGAAGGTGGGGAAGGTGAGGGAGACGGATTACTGCAACAGATATTCCCCCTTCATTCCGTTCAAATAATTGATTCTGCATTGACAGCAGTAATCCAGCAGGATGTTTTAAAAAAATGGTTGGGTCGTGATTTTATTACGGTCCAATTTGCCAAGTTAGTCTGAGACCAGAGTGAAGACCCGTGATACAATTATTTTCACACCGATCTGATTTGAGGACAAGGGGTGTAAATTTACTTACGGACGAAGAGGAACAAGGGTGCAGTGTGCTTGTGAATTTGTGATAGTTGCTGATGGCAAATAAGGTTGCTCATTGCCAAGGTTACAATAAAATCCCAAATTATTTTCAAACCTGATTATACAGTCATTGTCATACAAGAAGAAAACAGGCCCTTTGGCCCAACTTGCCTGTGCTGTCCATTTACTCAAGTCCCACCTGCCTGCATTTGGCCCACATTCCTCTAAACCTTTTCTACCCATGTACCTTTCCGAATGTCTTTTAAATAGTATTATAGTACCTGCATCAACGATCTCCTCTGGCAGCTCATTCCACGCACCCGTCACCCTCATTGTGGAAAAGGTTGCCCCTCCTGTTCCAATTACATTTTTCCCCTTTCACCTTAAACTTATGTCCAACGGTTCTTGATTCTCCTACTCTGGGTAAAAGACTGTATATTCACCCTATCAATTCCCCTCATGAAAACTGGAACATCCAGGTTCAGGACCAACTTTCTCTATTAAACAATACAACCTCCAAAATTAGCTCCGAAATACCTATACAAGGAGGCGTTGTTTTTGTCTTGCACTAATTTCACTGTCCTGTTTTGGGACACATGACATTAAAACACTTTTGACTCTTGACTATTTACCTCGGTTTAATCACCGCTCATTCTCCTGCACTCCAAGCTATAAAGTCCTAGGCTACACAGCCACTCCCTATAACTCAGCCTCTCAAGTCTTGACAACATCCCCGTATATCTTCCAGCTTAACAACATCCTTCCTATAACAGGGTGAACAAAACTGAAGACAATACTCCAAATGCAGCCTGACTAACATTTTGTATAACTGTAACATAACATCCCAACTTCTTTACTTAATGCCCTGACTGAAGAAGGCCAATGTGCTGAAAGCCTTCTTGACCATGCTATCTACCTGTGCCGACACTTTCAAGGAACTATATAAACATAGAAAATAGGCGCAGGAGGAGGCCATTTGGCCCTTCGAGCCAGCACCACCATTCATTGTGATCATGGCTGATCGTCCACAATCAATAACCCATGCCTGCCTTCTCCCCATATCCTTTGATTCCACTAGCCCCTGGAGCTCTATCTAACTCTCTCCTAAATCCACCCAGTGATTTGGCTTCCACTGCCCTCTGTGGCAGAGAATTCCACAAATTCACAACTCTCTGGATGAAAAAGTTCCTTCTCACCTCAGTTTTAAATGGCCTCCCCTGTGATCATGGCTGATCATCCACAATCAGTAACGTACTTGCACTTTACTTGCACTTTACCCTGTCTAAAACTGTCACAATTGTTTTGTTTCGTTGGGTTGCTGTTGGCTAAATTACTTAAATTATTGCATGGTATGGGAGGTGCATTCCCAATCTCGTTGTACCCCTGGGTACAATGACAATAAAGATATATTGTATTGTATTGTATTGTATTGTACCTGCTTTCTCCCCATATCCCTTGATCCCACTAGCCCCTAGATCTCTATCTATCTCTCTTTTGAATTCATCTAGTGAATTGGTCTCCACTGTCTTCTGTGACAGAGAATTCCACAAATGGACAACTCTCTGGGTCAAAGTGTTTCTTCTCACCTCAGTTTTAAATGGTCTCCCCTTTATTCTTAGACTGTGGCCCCTGATTCTGGACTCCCCCAACATTGGGTACATTTTCCCTGCATCTAGCTTGTCCAGTCCTTTTATAATGTTATACGTCTCAATCAGATCGCCTCTCATCCTTCTAAACTCCAGTGAATATAAGCCCAGTCTTTCCAGTCTTTCCTCATATAACAGTTCTGTTAATCCCAGGGATCAATCTCGTGAACCTACGCTGCACTGCCTCAATCACAAGGATGTCCTTCCTCAAATTCGGAGACCAAAACTGCACACAATACTCCAAATGTGGTCTCACCAGGGCCCTATACAACTGCAGAAGGTCCTCTTTGCTCCTATACTGAAATCCTCTCGTCATGAAAGCCAACATGCCATTAGTTTTCTTCACTGCCTGCCGTATCTGCACGCTTACCTTCAGTGACTGGTTTACAAGGACACCCAGGTCTCATTGTACTTCCCCTTTACCTAATCTGACACCATTGAGATAATAATCTGCCTCCTTCCTAATCAGATGTGCAGCACTTTGGTCAACGTGGGTTGTTTTTAAATGTGCTATACAAATAAAATTGACTTGACTTGACTTGACTTGTTTTTGCTGCCAAAGTGGATAACCTCACATTTATCTACATTATACTGCATCTGCCACGCATCTGCCCACTCACTCAACCTGTCCAGGTCACCCTGCAATCTCCTAACATCCTCTTCACAGTTCACACTGCCACCCAGCTTTGTGTCATCTGCAAACCTGCGAGTGTTACTTCTAATTCCACATGGACTCCTAGATCCCTCTGCTCTACAATACCACGCAGGGCCCTGCCATTCACTGTGTAGGTTCTGCCCTGGTTTGACTTCCCAAAATGTAACACCTCACATTTATTTTTTGCATTAAATTCCATTAACCATTCCTCAGCCTACTTGCCCAACTGATCAAGATTCTGCAGTAATTTTTGATAACCATCTTCACTTTCTACAATACCACCATCTTTAATGTCTTCTGCAAACTTACTAATCATGCCTTCTACTTTCTCATCCAAATCATTGATATAAAGCATAAGCAGCAATGGGCCCAGCACTGATCCCCGAACCATACCACTAATCACGGAGCTGCAGTCCAAAAAACAACCTTCCACTATCACCCTCTGCTTCCTTTCATGAAGCCAATTCTTGATCCAGTTGGCAAGCTCTCCCTGGATCCCATGCAATCTAACCTACTTGAACAGTCTACCATGCGGAACTCTATCAAATGCCTTGCTAAAGTCCAAATAGAAAACAGCTATAGCTTTGCCCTCATTAACCTTTTTGGTTATTTCTTCAGAAAGCTCACATTCGTAAGACAAAAGTACAAAGGAAGCATGTTGACTTTCCCGAAACAACCCCAGTCAATCCAAGGTATTTATTCACAAAACGCTGGAGTAACTCAGCAGGTCAGGCAGCATCTCAGGAGAGAAGGAATGGGCGACGTTTCGGGTCGAGACCCTTCTTCAGACTGTCAATCCAGTCAATCCAAATGCATATACATATTTTACCTCAGAATACTTTCCAGTGATGTGCCTACCACAGATCTAGGCTTTTCCTTACAGCATTTCTGAAATAGCAGCACAATATTAGCCACCCTCCTGTCTTTCGGAACCTCACCTACGTCTAACGATGATCATATATCTCAGCCAGAGCACCTGCTATTTCCTCCCTAGCTTCCCCTAGTCTACTACACAGTAGCTATGTTACAAACATTTGCCAATATTTAAACACATCTTTACATTTGATTTGTAAGCTTTTTTATTTCATGATATTAAATTGATTGGAAACGTTTAGTTGTATAACTGTCCTAGGAAAGGTTATTGCCAACTGCATGAAAACATATTTTACTCACTGCGAGCAATTTATTTGGGCATTTCCAATACACAGTAGCTATGTTACAGACAAATGCCAAGATTTATATAGACCATTACAATTCATTGATGCAAACTGAATTTATTTCATGATGTTGAATCAATTAGAAACATTTATTTGGTTGTACAACCGTCCCCGGAAACATTAGTGCCAGCCGCATGAAAAAGCATTCTGTGCACTGCAAGCGATCAATGACATTCCAGCTGCCACAGTATTCTGTGCACTGCAAGCGATCAATGACTTTCTGTGCACTGCAAGCGATCAATGACTTTCTGTGCACTGCAAGCGATCAATGACATTCCAGCTGCCATGGAATGAGTGCCTGAACTAAAATGTCATTTCACAGATGGCAAGATTTGTATTAGAATAATGCAGAATACTATGAATCCATATAACCAACATTAATCACCTTTGTTCCATTGGGTCCTTGTGCTGCCAGTGCTACAAAGCTTGTCGCCTCTGATGTTCTATTTTCTCCAGCTCTGAGGGTTCGACCATGTAAGAGGAATATGACCGTAGTATTTTCATCTTTCACATTCAACAGAACAAATTCACCCAGACCATTAAATGTGTATTTTGTTGCATCCAGGCTCACCACATGAGGATCTCCAAAGAAGAGACCTGGTAAGGGTAACAAAAGTAACTTTAAAGTCTATTATTAAAATTAAGATGAAGCCATTTGTTGGATTGACATAGCATCAGTAAGCAATTAAATTGGAAAGACTCCGCGCCTATACTTATGGCTGCCAGGGAATTACAGCCAAAACGGAACATTATAACACTTTTGACTCTTGACTATTTACCTCAGTTTAATCACCGCTCATTCTCCTGCACATCCAAGCTATAAAGTCCTACCCTGCCCAGTCACTCCCTATAACAGCAAGTCTGGGGGAGGGGGAGGGAGAGGGGGTGAGGGGAATGTGGGAGAGAGGGTGAAAGGGGGTGAAGGGGGAGGGGGGGAGTGGGGAGGAGGGAGCAAGGGAGGGAGGGAGAGGGAGGGAGGGGAGGGTGGGATAGTGGGAGGGGGGAGGGAAGGGGAGAGGGAGGGTGGGGAGAGAGGGGGAAATGGGGCGAGAGGGGTGAGGGGAGGGTGTTAGGGAGGGAGGGGGATGGGGAGGGAAAGGGTGAGAAGGGGGGAGGGAGAGAGGGGAGGGCGCGAGGGGCAGGGAGAGTGGGGGGAGAGAGGGGGAAATGGGGGGAGAGGGGTGAAGGGAGGGGGTTAGGGAGGGAGGGGGATGGGGGAGGGAGAGGGTGGGAAAGGGGGTAGGGAGAGAGGGGAGGGCGCAAGGGGGGAGAGTGGGGGGAAAGGGGTGGGAGTGGGGGGAGAGTAGGGGGAGGGGGGCATGGGGGGGAGAGGGGGGAGAGTGGGGGAAAGGGGTGGGAGTGGGGGGGAGAGTAGGGGGGAGGGGGGCATGGGGGGGGAGAAGGGAGGGGGAAGGGAGAGGGGAAGAGGGGAAGAGGGGAGGGGGAGAGGGGAGGGGGAGAGGGGAGGGGGAGAGGGGTGGGGGAGTGGGAGTGGGTGGGAGAGGGGAGTGGGGGAGGAGAAGATGCTGCATCAATGCAGGAGTGGTTTGGGCCCAAAGGGTCCACTTGGTCTAGTATTTATTTAAAATCAAGTTGAACATTTGCTGATATCTGTAAAAATATTGTTTGAGAAATAAAAAATGGCCAGATATTGGTGGCTGATCTGTTCACTTGCTGTGACTCCAGGATTACAATATTCAGAGCCAAACACCCCCCCCCTCGAGTCAATTGCACAGAAGAAGGGCCTCGACCCGATATGTCAGCCCTTCCTTCCATCCCGAGATGCTGCCTGTCCCGCTGAGTTACGCCAGCATTTTATTCCAGCATCTGCAGATCTTTCCAACACAATTTATTCATATACTTTAAGTGAAATACAGTACCTCTCCGTGGGGGTCTGTATCCAAAGCAATGGTCGCTAGGTCTTGCCAGCCGGTAAAGTAAACAGAAAAAACCATCACCAGAGTCTCTGCAGCAGTCATTGTATGGATCAACTTCCATTTCTATAGTTTAACAGTGAAAAATGATGAATGATAGAAAGGGTTCATATCAACGCAAAACATGTTCTACACCACTTTGAAAAATGCTGATCAAATATATTTCCAATATTAGTTAGATAAATTAGAATGTACTCTGCTACTCAAGGTGGAGATTCATTAAAGAATGCATATTTATTTAAAATCAAGTTGAACACTTGCTGATCTCTGTAAAAATAATGTTTGAGAAATAAAAAATGGCCAAATATTGGTGACCGATCTGTTCACTTGCTGTGGCTCCAGGATTACAATATTCAGAGCCAAACTTTCCCCCCCAGGGTCAATTCCACAAAAGAAGGGCCACGACCCGAAACATCACCCATAGTCATAGTGATGCAACATTGAAACAGGCCCTCCAGCCCAAACTGCCCACACCGGCCAACATGTCCCAGCTACCGCGTTTGGTCCATATCCCTTCAAACCTGTCCTATCCATGTACCTTCTGTTTCTTAAATGTTGGGCTATTCACAGCCTCAACTACCTCCTCTGGCAGCTTGTTCCATACACCCACCACCCTTTGTGTGGAAAGCTTATTCCTCAGATTCCTATTAAATCATTTCCCCTTCACCTTATACCTATGTCCTCTGGTTCTTGATTCTCCTACATTGGACAAGAGACGCTGTGCACCAACCTGGTCTATTCCTCTCATGGTTTTATACACCTTCTAAGATCACTCCTCATCCTACCATGCTCAAAGGAGTCCCAGCCTACTCAACCTCTCCCTATAGCTCAGACCCTCGAGGCCTGGCATCATCCTCGTAAAGTTCTGGAAACAAAGGAGAATTTTCCTTAAATAGATACGGGAAGGTGGAGTAACTCAGTGGGTCTCTGGAGAAAAGGAACAGGTGATGTTTCTGAAGAAGGGTCTAGAACCGAAACGTCACCTATTCCTTTTCTCCAGAGATGCTGTCTGACATGTTGAGTTAGTCCAGCTTTGTATGCTTATCTTCGGTTAAACAAACATATACAGTTCCTTCCTACAGAATTCTCTTTCAAATGGATGCCTTCTCCTAAAGAATGGAACCCCAATAAAAATACTGGAGTCAGTTTTGTATCTGCAGATAATTTGAGCTACTCTCAGATCCCAAGCCCCACATCACTATTGTGATATTTCCTTTGATTTTCTCCATCCCTTCAGGTTTTACTTTAGATAGTCATGAGCATTTAACCCCTGATTGATTTAAAAATGATCAATATTCTACCCTGATTGCGACAAGAGAACATAGATCTTTATTTAAAACATCTGAAAAAAAGAGGTCAGTGAATTGAAAAGAGCTGAGGAAAAAAAACGTTGTTTATGAACAAACAAGATATAAACAAGATGGAGCAGCGGTAGAGTTGCTGCCTTACAGCGAATGCAGCGCCAGAAACCCGGGTTCGATCCTGACCATGGGTGCTGTCTGTACGGAGTTTGTACATTCTCCCCCTGACTGCGTGGATTTTCTCAGAGATCTTCGGTTTCCTCCCACACGCCAAAGACGTACAGGTTTGTAGGTTAATTGGCTTGGTAAATGTAAAAATTGTCCCTCGTGGGTGTAGGATAGTGTTAATGTGTGGGGATTGAAGGTCGGCACGGACCCGGTAGGCTGAAAGAGCCTGTTTCCGCACTGTATCTCTAAACTAAACTAATGTTAGATAGAGCTCTGGGGGCTAGTGAATGGCAGTGCTGGCTCAATGACCTCTTCCTGTACCTATTTTCTATGTTTCTATGAAAACTAAACTAAACTAAACTAAACTACACCAATACATTTGTAAGAATCGTTAGGTGTTTGACCTGGATTGTTTATTAGTTTTCTTTCCATTGATATTGAGTATTTCCAAAATTCTCGGTTTTGGTTTCCAGTATCTGCAGTGTTTGTGATTTTCACAATTTACATTATCTGTAATTTTGTAATATATTTTTTTCCTATCTTGGTTCTCCACAATCTAACTGACTAAAGTATTTTGCTGATGGGAACAGCCGAACCATTCAGCCGTCTTTCCTCAATTCAACAATTCTTCGGTGAAAATTGGTGACAATGGACCAGTTGGCTTAATAGGCTGAGAGTGCATAAACGGGACGCAGAAGGCTCAGTAACATCGGTTATTCTTACTTTTGTAGGTCATTTGCAGATTTGGTAAAACTTCGTTTAAATACTTATTCCTTCGAAAAATATAATATGCGAATCCTCTCCAGAACCAAGCAATTGGGTTGTAGCTAGTCCACGGTGTTGGAAGGAATCGTTCATTTTCACCGTAGATTAGACCTCCATTTCTTGAATAGTAACATCTCACTCCTGAACCCATCCTGCTTGGAAATCGGCTTTGGAATGTGATAAATATCTCTAAGGAAGAAATTAGCACATTTGATTTGCTGAGATGCTCTATCTGCTCACTTGCAGTCCACATTAATTCATCTACAAAATATCTGTTACAAGTGACTGCTCTCACTTAGAACATAGAACATAGGTCAGCGCAGCACTGAGAGAGGCCCTTCAGCCAATGCTGTCTATGCCAAACATAAAGCCACATTAAACTAATCTCTGCCTGATGTATCTGATCCAGGCAGCTCCTGGAAACTTTAACCTGTCCATCAAGTCATTCCAAACTTAATTTGCAATAGTTCATGTTCCCTCAATGTTTCTAATTCAACATGAAAGACATTCAGACAAATACTTGGATAGGAAAGGTTCGGAGGGGTATGGGCCAGGTGTGGGGACGTGCTGAATTACGCAACTTGGTCGCCATGGATGAGTTGGGCCGAAGGGCTCTGTGACTCTCAATTCTCTGATTAGTCTAAAGAAGGATCTCAACCTGGATAGCCCTTTCTAAAAGCTGGCCATTTTGCTATATACCTCGTTAATCACCATTATCCTGGGCACAACATGCAAACAGCTCCCATTCAAATTGAAGCTACATTTTTAAAGCTAAAGAGATTTTAAAGTTTAAAATTTTCCTTTCTAACCCATTTCTTGAAAGTGCTCAGCGTCACAAAGGGGCACGTTCGACTTAATTTGCTCCTCACTCGCCAAAACAAGATGGCCGCCGGCAGCGGGGCCGCCCGCCCGGGCTCAGTTGCTCCCTCACCCCTCTCCCCTCGCCCATCTCCCCTTTCCCCTCTCCCCTCACCCGGCCCCTGCCCCGTGGGAGACTCGCACATCAGCAGTCAGCGTTGAACGCATGGGCACTGGTAAGTCGCTTTCGCCGCCAACGACTCCACGGAGGGGAGTGAGCATGGTGGCCGAGTGGGTGGAGGGGAGGGTGGGGTTAGTGGGGGAGTGGGGGTGTAGGGAGGAGAGCGTAGGGGTGGGGGGAGGAGGGGGGGAGTGAGGGTGGAGGGAGGGGGTTGGGGAGAGTGGGGGTGGGGGGAGATGGGGGTGGGCTTGAAGGGGGACAGTGGTGGTTGGGGGGAAGAGAGAGTGGGGGTGAGTGAGGATGGGGGAGGAGAGAGTGGGGGTGGGGGTGGGGGGAAGGGGGGTGGGGGGAAGGGGGGGTGGGGAGAGTGGGGGTGGGGAGGAGGGGAGAGTGGGGGTGGGGAGGAGGGCTGAGTGGGGGTGGGGGAGAGTGGGGGTGGGAAGATTGGGGCTGGGGGGAGAGTGGAGTGCGGGCAGGGAGAGTGGGGGGGAGGGGAAGGGAAGGGAGGGAAGTGGGGGGGAATGGGGGTGAGGGGAGGGGAGTGGAGGGAGGGGAGTGGGGGAAGGGGTGGGGAGAAGGGAATGGGGTTGTGGCAGGGCTGGGGGAGTGGGGGTGGGGGCAAGGGAGGGCCATGTGGGTGGGGTTGGGGGATGGAGTGGGTCAGTGGGGGGAGGAGAGGGGATAAGGGGGATTGAGTGGGGGGGATTGAGGGTGCTACACCAATACAGGAGAGGCTTTGTGTCCAGGGCTCACTCAGTGACACCCTCTCCCTTTCCCTGTCCCCCCTCTATGAGGAATGGACCCAACGTGTCCACTTAGTCTAGTACTAAATCATGAAAGGAATCATTACCTTGAGGCCTTTTCACTTCAAATCCAAAAAAGTTGATAAAGTTTCCAAATATAAAGGCGTTATCTAGAACAGCTTGCCCAAGAGAACATGGACAAGGCGAATTGAAGAAGCTCCAACGTGGGAAAGGTTCTTGTAAAAACCAATCAATACATTTTTGTCTTGGGTTTCTGGTAAGGTTATTATTATTTTCCAAACGATAGGCCAGGCGTCCATTTTTGTCTAAGAATAGAGTAAGATTGCCAAAATTAAAAGAAAACAAAAGCCATGTAATATTAGGATTGTAAATTTCCCCGTTGCGGGACGAATAAAGGAATATATTATTAGATTTGAGTTGTTATTAGAGACTTGGCTTGAGCATGCTTATTTGATGTTTAAAGATACAGCATGGCACCAAGCCCTTCAGCCCACCGAGTCCACGCTGATTATCGATCACCTACCACACGAGTTTTATGTATCCCACTTTTGCATCCTCTCCCTACACACTAAGGGCAATTTACAAAAGCCAATTAACCTCCAAACCTGCAAGTCTTTGGGATGTGGGAGTAAACCGGAGCAGCTGGAAGAAACCCATGCAGTCACAGAGAGAACATACAAACACCACACAGGCTGCACCCTAGGTCAGGATCGAGCTTGGGTCTCTGGTTAAAGGTCTTAATACACCAAATCATGATGGCAATATAATTCAGTGCTCTCAATGTGTATAAGATTCAATAAGGATTTGGTGAGGAAAAGAATCATTGCAAGTTGGGAGCCTCGCAAATCACTGGACAAACCCAATGCAGATAGTTTGGCCAGCCACCATTTATCAGGGTCAGGTCCATGTAATTAATTGAATAATGTTTTCAATTATTTTTCACTTTAGGAAATGATTAGCAATTACAAAGAATTACTTGGTCCCTTTCCAAATGTCCTTTCAGGACCTATTCAGCCAAACAAATGGTTCAGCGGGACAGTCACTTCAATAATGCAGGAAACACAGCAACCAATTTGCATATAATCAGTTCCCATAAATAGCAATATGAATGGAATATTGTCCCATGATTTCATAAACCTTTATAATGTCATCCCTCAGCCTACTTCACTCCATGGCAAACAGTCCCAGCCCAACCAGTTTCTCCTAATAACTCCAATCCTCCAGCCCTGGCAACATCAGTAGAAAAGATGCATGAGGATGTTGCCTGAAGGAGAGGGAGGTTGCCTGAGCTGTAGGGAGAGGTTGTTGTATTGTAGGAGGGCTGGGATTTTATTCTTTGGAGTGCAGGAGGATGAGGGGTGATCTTATAGAGGTGTATAAGACAGTGTGGGAAATAAATAGAGTAGATGCACCAAATCTTTTACCCTGAATAAGGGAATCAAGAACCAGAGATTTAAGGTGAGAGGGGAAAGATTTAATAGGAACCCGAGGGGCAACTTATGTATGATGGATATATGGAGCGCGCTCTCAGAGGAGGTAGTTGGGGCCAGTCCTACACAACATTTAAAAGACATTTGGACAGGTACATGGATAGGAAAGGTTTAGAGGGATATGGGCGGAACATGGGTAGGTATGGCTAGTGTAGATGGGGCATCTTGGCCCACATGGACAAAATGGAAAAAGGGCCTTTTTTCCATTCTGTATGTCTCTATGACTCATTGACTCTAAGATACAAGAGAGGATCATTAAAGAATAACACATTAACAAGCAAATTCTAGTGGACATTTTACACAGTGAAAATAATTGTTGGAAGGGAGATTCATAGTTACAATGAAATTATTATTGCAAGCATTGTCCACTAATATCAAATTGTATTATATGCTGAACATCTTTAAATAATTGGCAACTTTTTCAAGTTTAGATTACAGTAAACACTTGTTATAACGGACCATGGAAAGGTGGGGGGCAGGTGTCCATTAATGCTGATTATCTGTTTTCACCATTTCAGGTATTATCATTGGATGTAGTTGGAACAACGAAACTGGTGCAGACCAGCGAGCCCGTCTTCACCGGCTGCCACGGCTGTTGCAGCGGCTCACGTTGTAGCCCGTAGAACAGCGCTCTCTTCAGGCCGCTGCCAACAGCAGGACACGCTCGCTCACTGTGGGGCCTCTCCCTCCCCTCTCCCTCCGAGGTGGGGTGTGTTGGCAACTCCAGGGAAGAAGGAGGAGGTGGTACAGGGTGGGGGGACAAAGAGACGGGAGGAGGGGCCAAAGCTTCCACCAACAGCGAGAAGCAGCAGCTGGTGAGAATGGAGGGAGCTCCACAACATCCTGTTGGGTGTGGCGGCCCGAAGAAAGCGCTGCTCCCAGGGGCTACAATGAGAGCCGCATCAACAGGTGTGTCACTGGACCGTGAGGTGGGTGAAGAAGAGCTCACTGGTGCACCTTGCGAGTCGCGAGTGGAGACAGAAGCCGAGGCTCTAAGCAGCCATGGAGACAGTATAAGCCGGGGTGGCACTGGCAGGTCCGTCCACTATATCATCCATTATAAAGGGGCCGATTAAAACGAGGGTTGACTGTACATTGTTCAAGCGAATAGTGTCTGTAGACGTCTGGCCTTTAAAACAGCAATGTATCAGTTTCAATTTAAATGTTAGTAATCTACCTAGGTGTGATATTCTCCCAATATTCTACCCAGGTGTGATAAATATATATTCATTATCACTTTAAGCATTTAAATGACGTATTAGGATGTGCTTTTAATTTGTTTTAACTTGTTTTGTTTGCACTGATCAGGAGTAGCTCTCCTAATTTCATTGTATCTCATAGTACAAAGACAATAAAGGCTTATTATTATTGTCACGCGCACCAGGTACAGTGAAAGGCTTTTGTTGCGTGCTAACCAGTCAAAGGAAAGACAATACATGATTACAATCGAGCCATTAACAGTGTACAGATACATGATAAGGGAATAACGTTTTGTCCAAGGTAAAGCCAGCAAAGTCGGGTCATACATAGTCCGAGGGTCACCAATGAGGTAGATAGTAGTTCAGCACTGCTCTCTCGTTGTGGTAGGATGGTTCAGTTGCCTGATAACAGCTGGGAAGAAACTGTCCCTGAATCTGGAGGTGTGCGTTTTCACACATATGTTCCTTTTGCCTGATGGGAGAGGGGAGAAGAGGTATGATTCATCCTTGATGATGCTGCTGGCCTTGCCGAAGCAGTGCGAGGTATAAATGGAGTCAATAGAAGGGCGGCTGGTTTGTGTGATGGTCCGGGAGGCAGGTTTGTGTGATGGTCCGGGTACATTTCGTACCCGTGGACCTTCTTGCATTTTACTTTTATGATGAATATGACTTACTTGTTTTTGGGCCAGGATATGTATCGGGACGGTAGATTTGTTGAAGTGATGCACCAGATCTGGTGTTAGGGCCATTAAAAAATAAGGATGTTGTTTCACTGTAAACAGAAACAAATGCAAGACATTTGTATCAATTTGCAAGACAATGACTGTGGGCCAAGCAGAAAAGTTGAAGAAACAATTGTTCCACCGAATGAATGAACATTTCTAACAATGGAACATTCTAGACAAATTATCATGGTATAGTGTTTCAATATTTATCAGAATATCTGTCAGAAATTAGATTTTTTTAGCTTAAATTTTTATCTCAACTGGTCTCCCAATGCACATTTGCCAGGCAAGGTTATTCAACCAGCTTTACGAATTAATTCTAGAAAAAAATGGGATTGAAGAATAATTACAAGAACAAGTAGCTGGAGTTGAGATCTTACTTCTTATAATTAGATCCTGCTGCAAATAAAATAATGGCCAAGATTTTGCAATCACTGGTGAATTGACAAAGATCACCATTGATTTTTCATGAAAACAGCATTATCTTTTGTAAGGGAGGACTTTTGCATATGCTGGTTTAAATCGAAAGAAGACACAAAATGCTGGAGTAACTCAGTGGGTCAGGCATCATCTCTGGAGAAAAGGAATGGGTGATGTTTCAGGTCGAGACCCTTCTTCAGACAGACAGATCAATCTGAAGAAGGGTCTCGACCTGAAACGTCACCCATTTCTACTCTCTAGAGATGCTGCCTGTCCCGCTGAGTTACTCCAGCATTTTGTGTCTACCATTATCTTTTGTAAATTGCTGGGAGAGATTTTTCTATGATGTGACCATCAATGTCATTGCAGATGTAAAAATGTCATCCGCTGGAACTGCCAAGACAACCCCACCCACAAAATCAGAAGCTAGTATGAAAAAAGTAGGCTGATGTATATCCCCAGATACTCTGATTGTGTAGAGATCACATTTGGTATTTTAAAAACATACAGATACAAAAAATAACCTTTAAAACTTCTAACTGATTGAAATGGTATGTTAGCATTCATAGCAAGAGGATTTGAGTATAAGAGTTGGGAGGTTCTGCTGCAGTTGTACAGGGCCTTGGTGAGACCGCACCTGGAGTATTGTGTATAGTTTTGGTCTCCTAATCTGAGGAAAGACATTCTAGCCTTAGAGGGAGTACAGAGAATGTTCACCAGATTGATCCATGGGATGGCAGGACTTTCATATGAGAAAGACTGGATAGACTAGGCTTATACTCGCTGGAATTTAGAAGACTGAGGGGGTTCTTATAGAAACATATAAAATTCTTAAGGGGTTGGAGAGGCTAGATGCGGGAAGATTGTTCCCGATGTTGGGGGAGTCCAGAACCAGGGGTCACAGTTTAAGGATAAGGGGGAAGTCTTTTAGGACCGAGATGAGAAAACATTTCTTCACACAGAGAGTGGTGAGTCTGTGGAATTCTCTGCCACAGAAGGTAGTTGAGGCCAGTTCATTGGCTATATTTAAGAGGGAGTTAGATGTGGCCCTTGTGGCTAAAGGGATCAGGGGGTATGGAGAGAAAGCAGGTACAGGTTACTGAGCTGGATGATCAACCATGATCATATTAAATGGCGGTGCAGGCTCGAAGGGCCGAATGGCCTACTCCTGCACCTATTTTCTATGTTTCTATGTTTCTATGTTAAATGAACATGAGATTTTAATGGCTGTCATAATTTATAAATTCCACGAGAAACCTTCCTAAAGGAGCAAGATGTAATCTAAATGCTGTTATCTTGGTCTCTGACAGCCAATCTCTTCCATTAATCAATGGGTAAAAACCTCCTACAGTTCTTCAGATATGATATAGGTTCTTTAGTGAATTATTTCCATAGGTTCTTGATTAGTAAGGGTGTCAGAGGTTATGTGGAGAAGGCAGGAGACTGGAGTAAAAGGGAGAAAGGTAGATGGGCCGAATGGCCTCATTCTGCTCCTATCACTTATGAACTTATGAACATAAGTATCAGATATTTAGCTTAAGTTGCGAGGGCCTAAAGATTCCATGTTCAACGTCTGAGCTCAGTTTGCAGCATCTCTTCATGTGGCTGATTGCAGCGTCGATATTTCTGCAATCAAACACATGAAGATGCTGAAGATCACCCAATTAGCAAAACATTGTGGCTCACTGATTATTTCTCTATCAGTATTGAAAACTCATACCAATATTAATCTGAAGAAGAGTCTCGACCCAAAACGTCACTTATTCCTTTTCTCCAGAGATACTGACGAACCAGCTGAGTTACTTCAGCTTTTGTGTCTATCTTCGATGTAAACCAGCATCTGTAGTGCCTTCCTATACTCAGAAATCTCTATTACAATACACAAGTCCCGATTGTGTCCTTGTACCTGTAAAATCCCATCAAGGCATTAGGCTGTCTCGGTCTTGCAAAATAGTTCCAGTTCATTCCACCATCTTTGAATTGAATTAAGCAGAAGGAGAATATGCCATCAGTTACTAAAGTTGCTTGGTACGTATTGGTCTGAAAAAGAAAATAAGTCAGCCGTGTAATTTCGTTAATGTAGAGTTAAGGTGTCGGTGGGCAAGTTCATGTTGGGATGCTTCCACTTTCCATGGTTCCAGCACATCTGCACTTGTGTGGAACCAGATACTGAATCTTCAGTTCACAGTCCCTTTGCACATTCAACTCCAGCAGGATGGGCTGCAGACAGTATAATGTAGAGGCCCCACCCCTGCTATGTCCAAGCAAGCTTAGACAGCTGGCAGTGCCAAAATGGATGGGCGGAGGTGGTGAGGAGATTTTGGAACTTTGAAAATTGTCTACTCTAGTTTAGTTTACTTCAGTGATACAGGTTCTTCGGCCCACTGAGTCCGCAACAACCAGCGATCCCCGCACACTAACACCATCCTACGCACATGAGAGACAATTTACATTTATATCAAACCAATTAACCTACACCGTACACTTGTATATCTTTGGAGTCTGTGAGGAAACTAAAGACCTCGGAGAAAGCCCACGCAGGTCACGGGGAGAACGTACAAATCGCACGTACAGACAGCAACCGCAGTCAGGATCAATCCTGGGTCTCTGGTGCTGTGAGGCAGCAACTCCACTGCTGCATCACCTGGATTGATTTTAAGATCTTCAAAAGATATCTAAAGCTATTAGTATAGGTTTTTCACTTATAATATTTTAACAATTGTTAAATAACAAGCATAAATACATTAAAAATATTAAATGAAAGAAAAACAGTTAAAGATAGTTTTGTTCTCCTTCACCTCCAAATCCACACATGTAAGATCGTAAATGGAATCAGTGATTCTCAGACCCAGCAGTGAATCCTGACACTGCTGAGAATCTATAAAAGGATTACCAATTATAACACAGGGGATGTCAGCAGGACTAACCTCCATGGCTGGAATGCCAAGTGGCTGGGAGCCTCAAACAGATGATGGCTTAAAATAATGTATGGCCTTTCAGGACTGACATGAGCAGAAACCTTTGCTGCCGGAAGATAGTGGGATTTTGAAATGTTCTATCCAAGGAGACTGCGGTGTCTTGGTTATTGAACATATTTAAAGCAGAAAGTGATAGATTTTAGGATATTAAAAGAATTAAGTGATATGGGATTTAGTGAGAGAAGTGACACTCAAGTGAATATTGATCTTCATAAAGAGCACAGAAGGCATGAGCGGGTGGACACAAAAAGCTGGAGTAACTCAGCAGGTCAGACAGCATCTCTGGAGAAAAGGAATAGGTGATATTTTGGCTCAAGACCCTTCTTCCTTCAACCTGAAACGTCATCTATTCCTTTTCTCCAGAGACGCTGTCCAACTCGCTGAGTTACTCCAGCTTTTTGTTTCTATTGTCAGTTTAAACTAGCATCTGCAGTTCCTTCCTACACAGGTCATAGAGTCATAGAGTCCTACAGCACAGAAAGAGGCCCTTCGGCCCATCGTGTCCGTGCCGCCCGTTACCACCCGTATGAGGGGGTATATGGCCTACACCTGCTGTTATTTCTGATGTTCAAGTGTATGCTGAACAGTGATGTTTATTATTGTTACGTACCAAAATGCAGTGAAAAAAACTTGGTTTTGTGTCCTGTTCAAGCTTGTCAGATCATACACCAGTACAACAGGCGGCGCAAAAGAGAAAACAGAGTACAGAATAAAATGTTGCAGGGGCAGAGAAATACGTACAAATGGCGCAACAAGTTAGATTGTAAAACCGGGCTCTGAGCAGGTCTCCTCCTACCTTATGGTATATCTGAGCCCGTTGACATTTGTTTAAATTCAGCCAGAAATGGGAATGGAATTAAGAAATACGTACCCCTTGAGCGTCTTCATTGATATATCCAGTGAAAGGAAGCATATTTTCCCAGGTGATCCTAAGTGCCCAAGTAGGTTCAAAGCTCTTGATGCCAAGTTCTGATCCGTAAAGTTCATTGACTACTGTCTTAAGATTTTTCTGAAAATTCTGACTCTGAATATCTTTCCTCTCTTGAAAATTAAATGCCTGAAACGTCATTGAAAATATGCTGTGGTTAGTTTACTTCTGCCATGTACATATACTGAAATACTTTGTGAAACATGTAAAGTTGCTAACTGCATGCAAATTATTATGAGCAACAATTTGTATATGGCAAGGCAGAAATTATTTCAAACATAGAAGAGTAGAAATGTATGTTTTGGTGTAGCATTATATCTACAACAATGTAGGCAGATTGAGCTATCCTTCTGAAATTTTGTCCTGGAATTTCAGAAGTGACTTTCAATATACAGGTATTACTCTATGCAGGTATTACTCTGTACAGGTATTACTCCATACAGGCATTACTTTATACAGGTATTACTCTATGGATTGCTCAGCTAGTTAGTTCAGGAGCCTTCTATCCTTAAGTGCTCATTTAGACACTTCCGAACTGCTATGAGCATCTTTGCCTCTACCACTCAGGTTTTTCCCACTCTCTGGTTGAAAAGTACCCCACAGATCCCCTCTAAATCTCTTATCCCTTATCCTAAACCTATGCCTGCCAGTGTTATTCATATCTGTTTCTGAAAAACGGAAAAATTTCCATGAGTCAACCCTGCCTATACCTCTCATGATGTTATATACCTTTAGTTATATATACCATATAATGTTACTGTATATATATTTAGAAGGATGAGAGGGGATCTTACAGAAACATATACAATTCTTAAGGGATTGGACAGGCGAGATGCAGGAAAAATGTGCCCAATGTTGGAGGAGTCCAGAACCAGGGGCCATAGTGTAAGAATAAAGGGTAGGCCATTTAGGATTGAGATGAGGAAAAACCTTTTCACCCGAGAGAGTTGTGAATCTGTGGAATTCTCTGCCACAGGAGGCCATTTCACTGGATGTTTTCAAGAGAGAGTTAGATTTAGCTCGAAGGTATTTATTCACAAAATGCTGGAGTAACGCAGCAGGTCAGGCAACATCTCGGGAGAGAAGGAATGGGTGACGTTTCGGGTCGAGACCCTTCTTCAGACTGATGTCAGGGGGGCAGGACAAAGGAAGGATATAGGTGGAGACAGGAAGATAGAGGGAAATCTGAGAAGGAGGAGGGGAAGAGAGGGATAGAGGAACTATCTAAAGTTGGAGAAGTCGATGTTCATACCATTGGGCTGCAAGCTGCCCAGGCGAAATATGAGGTCTTGTTCCTCCAATTTCCGGTGGGCCTCACTATGACACTGGAGTAGGCCCATGACAGAAAGGTCAGACTGGGAATGGGAGGGGGAGTTGAAGTGCTCAGCCACCAGGAGATCAGCTTGGTCAATGCGGACCAAGCGCAGGTGTTCAGCGAAGCGATCGCCAAGCCTGCGCTTGGTTTCGCCGATGTAAATAAGTTGACATCTAGAGCAGTGGATGCAATAGATGAGGTTGGAGGAGAAGGTGCAGGTGAACCTTTGTCTCACCTGGAAAGACTGTTTGGGTCCTTGGATGGAGTTGAGGGGGGAGGTAAAGGGACAGGTGTTGCATCTCGTGCGGTTGCAGGGGAAAGTGCCCGGGGATGGGGTGGTTTGGGTAGGGAGGGACGAGTGGACCAGGGAGTTACGGAGGGAACGGTCTCTGCGGAACGCAGAGAGGGGAGGGGATGGGAAGATATGGCCAGTGGTGGGATCCCGTTGTAGGTGACGAAAATGTTGGCGGATGATTTGTTGGATCCGCTGGCTGGTGGGGTGGAAGGTGAGAACGAGAGGGATTCTGTCCTTGTTGCGAGTGGGGGGAGGGGGAGCAAGAACGGAGCTGCGGGATGTAGAAGAGACAATAGTGAGAGCCTCATCTATAATGGAGGAGGGGAAGCCCCATTTCCTGAAGGGGCTTTAGCTCATAAGGTTAACAGAATCAAGGGATATGGGGAGAAAACAGGAATGGGGTGCTGATTTTGGATGATCAGATATGATTTAGATTTTAGATTTAGAGATACAGCACAGAAACAGGCCCTACGGCCCACCGGGTCCGCGCCGCCCAGCGATCCCCACACATTAACACTATCCTACACCCACTAGGGACAATTTTTTTTTTTTAACATTTGCCCAGCCAATTAACCTACAAACCTGTATGTCTTCAGGTGGGGCATCTCTTCATTGAATTAGTGGACACTGGACTCATCATTGATTGCAGCTGTGTTGATCATTGATTGCAGCTGTGTTGCTTGGGAAGTATTGTGTGGAGATAGTAAGGAGTAAGACCTGTGTGATCTCCTGGACAAGTTTCCATCGCCTAGCTTGGGGTCGGAGAGGAATTTCCCGGATTTTCTTTCCCAAATTGGCCTAGGGTTTTTATCCGTTTTTTCGCCTCTCCCAGGAGATCACTCAGTCCTTTTGGGTGGGCGGTTGGAGCGGTTGGAGCAGCGGCCGGGCGGTAGGTTTGAAAACCGAGCACGGGGCTTTGTTTTCACAGAGGCCCATGAGCAGTAGGAGCGGTTGGAGTAGCGTCCGGGCAGTAGTTTTTGGAAACCGAGCACGGGGCTTTGTTTTCACAGAGGCCCAGGAGCGGTTGGAGCAGCGGCCGGGCGATAGTTTTTGGAAACTGAGCACGAGGCTTTGTTCTTACAGAGGCCCAGGAGCGGTTGGAGCGGTTGGAGCAGACCACTCTGCAACGTTCCCAGTTAAGGGGGAAGTATGAGTGCTAGGGCAGTTTATTGTTCTGGGTGTCGGATGTGGGGAATCTGGGAGTCTGATAGTCTTCCAGACATCCACATCTGCGCCAGGTGTGACGAGATGGGGCTCCTAAGGGACCGTATTAGGAACCTGGAGCGGCAGATTGATGACCTCCGTCTGGTCAGGGAGAGTGAGGAGGTTATAGAGAGGAGTTATAGAGAGGTGGTCACTCCAAGACCACGGGAGGTAAACAAGTGGGTCACGGTTAGGTGGGCAAGGAGCAGAGGCAGGGACTAGAGAGTACCCCAGTGGATGTACCCCTTGGCAATAAATACTCCTGTTTAGGTGTTGGGGAGTACAGCCTACCTGGGGGCAGTGACGGTGCCCGGGCCTCTGGCACGGAGTCCGGCCCTGTTGCTCAGAAGGGTAGGGAAAGGAAGAAGAGAGCGATAGTGATTGGCGGCCTCTATAGTGAGGGGGTCAGATAGGCGATTCTGTGGAAGCAGTCGGGAGACCCGGATGGTAGTTTGCCTCCCTGGTGCCAGTGTCCGGGATGTATCTGAACGTGTCCAAGATATCCTGAAAAGGGAGGGAGAGGAGCCAGATGTCGTGGTACATATAGGTACCAACAATATAGGTAGGATAAGGGAAGAGGTCCTGAAAGGAGAATTTAGGGGGCTGGGGAGAGAGTTAAAAAAAAGGACTTCCAAAGTGATAATCTCAGACTTACTGCCTGTGCCACGCGATAGTGAGAATAGGAATGGAGTGAGGTGGAGGATAAATACGTGGTTGAGGGACTGGTGCAGGGAGCAGGGATTCAAGTTTCTGGATCATTGGGACCTCTTCTGGGGGAAGTATGACCTGTACAAAAAGGACGGGTTGCATCTGAACCTGAGGGGAACCAATATCCTGGCGGGGAGATTTGCTAAGGTAATTGCGGAGACTTTAAACTAGTACGGTTGGGGGGAGGGACTCAAACACAGATAGCTAATAGGCAGTGTGTGAGGCAGGAGGCAGAAAAGGGAAACACTCAGACCCAATATGTAGGAGAGAAAGAAGTGAAAATAAATAAACTGAGAATAAGAAATGATGGGTCCCTTAAATGTGTATATTTTAATGCTAGGAGCATTGTAAGAAAGGTGGATGAGCTTAGAGCCTGGATTGACATCTGGAAGTATGATGTTGTGGCGATCAGTGAAACATGGTTGCAGGAGGGTTGCGATTGGCAATTAAATATTCCAGGATTTCATTGTTTCAGGTGTGATAGAATCGGAGGGGCAAGAGGTGGGGGTGTTGCATTGCTTGTCAGGGAGGATATCACAGCAGTGCGTTGGCAGGACAGACTAGAAGGCTCGATTAGGGAGGCTGTTTGGGTGGAACTCAGAAATGAGAAAGGCTTAGCAACACTTATAGGGGTGTATTATAGACCGCCAAATAGGGAACGAGAATTGGAAGAGCAAATATGTAAGGAGATAGCAGATATTAGTAGTAAGCACAGAGTAGAGATTGTGGGTGATTTCAATTTTCCGTACATAGACTGGGAATCACATTCTGTTAAAGGGCTGGATGGTTTGGAGTTTGTAAAATGTGTGCAGGATAGTTTTTTGCAGCAATACGTAGAGGTACCTACCAGAGAAGGGGCAGTGTTGGACCTCCTGTTAGGAAATGAGACGGGTCAGGTGATGGAGGTATGTGTTGAGGAGCACTTTGGGTCTAGTGATCACAATGCCATTAGTTTCAATATAATTATGGAGAAGGTTAAATCTGGACCAAGGGTTGAGATTTTGGATTGGAGAAAGGCTAATTTTGAGGAGATGAGAAAGGATTTAAAAGGAGTGAAATGGGACATTTTGTTTTATGAAAAGGATATAATAGAGAAATGGAGGATATTTAAAGGTGACATTTTGAGAGTACATAGTCTTTATGTCCCTGTTCGGTGGAAAGGAAAGAATAATAATTTGAAAGAGCCGTGGTTTTCCAGGGAAATTGGACACGGTTCGGAAAAAGAGGGAGATATACAATAAATATAAGCGGCAGGGAGTAAATGAGGTTCTTGAGGACTATAAAGAATGTAAATGGAATCTTAAGAAGGAAATTAGAAAAGCGAAAAAAAATATGAGGTTGCTTTGGCAATTAATGTAAAAGTAAACCCCAAGGTGTTCTACAGATATGTCAATAGCAAAAGGATAGCGAGGGATAAAATTGGTCCATTAGAGAGTCAGAGTGGACAGCTATGTGCTGAGCCGGAAGAAATGGGGGAGATATTAAACAATTTCTTTTCTTCGGTATTCACCGAGGAGAAGGATATTGAATTATGTGAGGTAAGCGAAACAAGTGGAGTAGTGATGGATCAAAGAAGAGGAGGTACGGACACTTTTGAAAAATATAAAAGTGGATAAGTCTCCAGGTCCTGATAGGATATTCCCTAGGACATTGAGGGAAGTTAGTGCAGAAATAGCAGGGGCTATGACGGAAATATTTCAAATGTCATTAGAAAAGGGGATGGTGCCGGAAGATTGGCGCATTGCGCATGTTGTGCCTTTGTTTAAAAAAGATTCTAAAAGTAAACCTAGCAATTATAGACCTGTTAGTTTGACGTCTGTGGTGGGAAAATTAATGGAAAAGATACTTAGGGACAATATATATAATCACATGGATAAACAAGGCCTGATTAGAAACAGTCAATATGGATTTGTGCCTGGAAGGTCATGTTTGACTAATCTTCTTGAATTTCTTGAAGAGGTTACCAGGGAAATTGATAAGGGCAAGGCTGTGGATGTTGTCTATATGGACTTCAGTGAGGCATTTGACAAGGTTCCACATGGAAGGTTGATTAAGAAGGTTAAATCATTGGGTATTAATAGTGAGGTTGCAAGATGGATTCAACAATGGCTGAATGGGAGATACCAGAGGGTAATGGTTGACAACTGTATGTCAGGTTGGAGGCCAGTGTCTAGTGGAGTTCCCCAAGGATCTGTGTTGGGTCCACTGTTGTTTGTCATTTACATTAATGATCTGGATGATGGTGTGGCAAATTGGATTAGTAAGTATGCAGATGATACTAAGATAGGTGGTGTAGTTAATAATTAAGTAGATTTTCAAAGTCTACAGAAAAACTTGGGCCTTTTGGAAGGGTGGGCTGAAAGATGGCAGATGGAGTTTAATGCTGATAAGTGTGAGGTGCTGCATTTTGGTAGGACAAATCAAAATAGGACGTACAGGGTAAATGGTAGGGAATTGAGGAATGCATTGGAACTGAGGGATCTGGGAATAACTGTGCATTGTTCCCTGAAGGTGGAATCTCATGCGGATAGGGTGGTGAAGAAGGCGTTTGGTATGCTTGCCTTTATAAATCAGAGCATCGAATATAGAATTTGGGTTGTAATGTTAAAATTGTACAGGGCATTGGTGAGGCCGAATCTGGAGTATGGTGTGCAGTTCTGGTCGCCAAATTATAGGAAGGATGTCGACAAAATGGAGAGGGTACAAAGGAGATTTACTAGAATGTTGCCTGGGTTTCAGCACTTAAGCTACAGAGAGAGGTTGAACAGGTTGGGTCTTTATTCTTTGGAGCGTAGAAGGTTGAGGGGGGACTTGATAGAGGTTTTTAAAATTTTAAGAGGGACGGACAGAGTTGACGTGGGTAGGCTTTTCCCTTTGAGAGTGGGGAAGATTCCAACAAGGGGACATAACTTCAGAATTAAGGGACAAAAGTTTAGGGGTAACATGAGGGGTAACTTCTTTACTCAGAGGGTGGTGGCTGTATGGAATGGGCTTCCAGTGGAAGTGGTGGAGGCAGGCTCGATTTTATTATTTAAGAGTAAATTGGATAGGTATATGGATGGGAGGGGATTGGAGGGTTATGGTCTGAGAGCAGGTAGATGAGACTAGGTCAGAGAAAGTGGTCGGCGTGGACTGGTAGGGCCGAACGGGCCTGTTTCCGTGCTGTAATTGTTATATGGTTATATGGTTATATGCTCTTTGGTGTGGGAGGAAACCGAAGATCTCGGAGAAAACCCACGCAGGTCACGGGGAGAACGTACAAACTCCGTACAGTACAGCACCCGTCGAACCTGAGTATCCGGCGCTGCATTCGCTGTAAGGCAGCAACTCTACTGCTGCATCTATTGAATGATCATATTGAATGGCGGTGCTGACTCGTAGGGCCGAATGGCCTACTCCT